>NW_027508819.1:2485000-2630000 GCF_051911475.1 Siphateles boraxobius | reverse complement strand
TTACTCTGTAAATTAAGAAGAGAATTAATGGGGATGCAAATCAGAGAAATGGATTCTTCACAGTTTATTAAAATGTCTGCATATGCGGACGATCTTACAGTCTTAATAAGAGGTAATCAAGATGTTAATGTTGTTAAAAAGTGTTTAGAAACTTATGAAAAAGCATCTTCTGCTAAAGTTGATTGGGGCAAAAGTGTGGCAGTATGGTTTGGGCATGACAATAATGGTCCCATCCTTCCTGGAGAGTTGCAATGGGGAAGGGAAGGTTTTAAATATTTAGGGGTGTTTTTAGGATCTAAAGAATATAGGAAAAAGAATTGGGAGGGACTAGTGGAGAAAACATGTGCTCGGTTGTCTCGATGGAAATGGTTGCTCCTCCGCTTATCCTATAGGGGTAGAGTTTTGGTCTGTAATAATCTTATTGCTGCTACTTTATGGCATAAAATGATGATATAAGAACCTCCAGAAGAACTGATAATGGACATTCAGAAGAAACTAGTTGATTTTTTTTGGTCCGGGTGTCACTGGCTAAAAGCACCAGTACTTTATCTGCCCAGGACGGAGGGAGGTCAAGGACTCATTGACATCAGATCTAGAATTAAAGCTTTCAGACTCCAGACAGCTCAAAGACTCCTGTATGGTGAAGAAGTGAGCTGGCGTGGGGTAGCCCGTGGCCTCTTGAGAAGAGCAGGCAAAATGGGTTATGATTGTCAACTGTTCTTAATGGACATTAATAAGCTGGACTTAACTGGTCTGTCATCGTTTTACAAGTCAATGTTGAGAGCGTGGACTCTTTTAAAAGTTTGCAGAGATCTAAATGGTGAACAGAGCCAGTGGTTACTGGAAGAACCCTTGATCTTTAACCCAAAAATTGATTTGGATGTTCTAAAATCAACTTCTGTGAGGCATGCTTTATGGTCTGCAAACATTGTAAAGATTGGACACTTATTGACTGAAGATGGATGGATTTCTGCAGAGACTCTGGCTACCAAGCTTGGCATAAGATCAGTCCGAGTTGCGCAGAGGCTGTTGAACCATATTTATGAGTGCATGCCGGTGGAATGTAGAGACTCTTTATTTTTACGCAAAAAAGAAAATGCTGTGTTTTCTTTCCCAGAACTGGATATTACAGCTGCGACGGGATTATGGCAAGAAAGTGAAGGTGGCATTCTATCCCTTAAGACACCTCAATTGGGGAGTTTCAGAGACATTGGGAAAAAAGCTACTTATATGCTGTGTTTAAAAGTTCTTCATCTTCGTGCACTTGAAAATGTAAAAGAGACTAAATGGACAGAATTTTTTGGACCAGACTCTTCCCCGAAAGGTAGCTGGAGGACCATGTACAAGCCCCCCATTGAAAAAAGGTCTGGAGACCTGCAGTGGCGCGTTGTACATGGTATTATAGCTACAAACAGATACAGAGCACATGTTGATCCACTAGCGGGGATGGGATGTCCTTTCTGTGAACAGCAGGAGACAGTTTTTCATTTGTTTGCTGACTGTAGTAGATTATTGCCTCTCTTTGAAATTCTTGGAGGCTGGTGTCAGACATTGGGAGAGTTTTTCACACTTGAGTTGTATATCTATGGACATAAATATAAACGTAGTAAGAGGGAGATCTATCATCTACTCAATTTTATGTTCGGACAAGCAAAGTTAGCTGTTTGGCTCTCTCGTAAAAGTAAAATAGGTGGTATGGGACAAACTGATGTGGTACTGATTTATGAGGGTTTGATGAAGTCAAGGTTAAGAATAGAATTTGAATACTATCGACTGAATGAGAATACTGAAGAATTCAAGTTCAAGTGGGCTATAAATAACTGTATTTGCGAGGTTGACTGCAATGGTGATTTACAAATCTATGTATAATATTATGTTGATAATGCTTGTAAAAAGGTTTATGGGTGGTTGTTATTTATTTGTTTTCTTTGTAGGCTAAATAAGTGATTGAAGATTGTTTTTAAATTTTTGTAATTAAAGTTGTTCAAAGGTCTCTCTCTCTCTCATCTCTCTCTCTCTCTCTCTCTCTCTCCCTCTCTCTCAACTCTCTCTCTCTCTCTCTCTCCCTCTCTCTCATCTCTCTCTCTCATCTCTCTCTCTCTCTCTCTCTCTCTCTCTCTCTCTCTCTCTCTCTCTCTCTCTCTCTGCTGTAGGTTAAGCTGGTGTAATATCACAGATGAAGGTTGTTCTGCTCTGACTTTAGCTCTGAAATCAAACCCATCACACCTGAGAGAGCTGGACCTGAGCTGGAATAATCTAGGAGACTCTGCAGTGAAAAACCTCAGTGATCTACTGATGAACCCACAATTCAAGCTGGAGAAACTACAGTTAGTATCATTAAATTGTACAGCAGTGACAGTGTGATTAAAGTTTAAATAATGAAATTGTACAAAGGTTTGGGTTTTTCTTTTTTTGTAAATGTAAAGGATGTGTTACAGTTAAATATTGGTTGAGGTATGTCTATACAGTGTAATTATAAATTAAGGAGTGTTAAAGGTCTCTCTCTCTCTCTCCCTCTCTCTCTCTCTCTCTCACACTTCCGGTGCGAGTGTTTGTCGTGAGTGGCAGGGTTGAGTGAGATCTGAGCGGTGTGTTTTCACTTAGTATTATTTACGGGGAATTTGGTTCTTTTTTTTCTGCATGGTTAAAAGTAAGGTTGTGGCCCAGTTTTTTACTTATTGCGGTTATTGCGCGGGAAGAGATGGCGTCTCATGAAGAGATGCCGTCTTTGTCCTTGCGCAATGGATTCAGGTGTGTGCCAGAGGATGGCGTCACAGTGGAAGACGTGCTTATTTCGGCTGGAGGGGAAGTAGGACACGAGAATATTGTGTCCGCTTCTCGTATGAATAAAGCTGTAGTGGTGTTCTTGAAAGAACAAAACCTTGTTAATCGTTTAATCGAGAACGGCCTTGTTATAAATGATAATTTTGTTCAGGTTACCCCGTTATACGCGCCGACAGTTAAAATCACTGTATCGAATGTTCCACCTTTTATTTCGGATGAAGCGTTGGAGCGGGAACTAGTACGTTTTGGTAAATTTGCTAGTGGTTTCAAAACAATTGCGTTAGGCTGTAAACACCCGTCTCTGAAACACGTCAAATCTTTCAGAAGACAGGTGTTTATGTTTCTAGACTCCCCTGAAAACACGCTGGATGTTTCATTCCGAGTACGAGACGAAGGTAAAACGTATATGGTGTACGCAACCAAAGGTAGCTTAAGGTGCTTCGATTGTGGCGATTTAGGGCACAAAAGGTTTGTATGCCCACACAGAGAGCGCGCACCAGAGGATAGGCAGAGGCCCACTGTCTCTGGAGAGGGAGATGCGGCGGTGCGCGAACGCGCGGCTCCAGAGGATCACGCAGGCCCAGCTGAGGTGAGCGATTCTGGTGCGGCGCCGTCCGCCAGTGAAGTACATGAGAATGCTGTGACTAATGTGAATGAACGTCAGCAAAATGAAAATATTGCAAATACTGTTCAAAATATCAATGCCAATGAGCAGCAAGATGATGGTGTGGAAATTGCAGGGCCAAGCAGGTGTGAGTCTGCTACAAGAAAAAGAGAGTTGTGTTTCAGTAACGATGATAGTGCAGTAGATGATGACAATGCATCTGACGAAAATGTTTCTCTTCTCGATTATGAATGTGATTCCCAGGGAGGGTCTGTATGTGGACTTGACGGTGATTCTCAAGATATGTCTACCAGGGACCCCTCTTTGTATACATTAGAGGAAATTAATGGGTTCCTGGATGAGACATTTGGAAAGCAAGTCAACATTAAAGATTTTTTCCCTGATGTAGGAAAATTTGAGAGGTCAGTGGCGGCTCTGCAAAAGACTGTGAGTCTTGATCAACTGAGTGAAAAGAAACGTTTTCGTTTAAAGAAACATGTTACAGTCATTAGAAAAAGTAGAATGGGGGATAAAAAGAAGAGGATGAAAGCTTTTTTGTAAACGTTTAGCCATGCATCACGCGGTGTTTTCTCCTTTGTTTCTTCTGTTTTTTTCTGCTGTTGTCTTTTTTCTCTCCTCCCTAAACTTATATATGGATCTTTTGAGGGTGGGTTCATTAAATATTAATGGTGGGAGGGATAGTCAAAAACGAGTTTTGGTGTCTGAAATTATGCAAGACAAAAAGTTACATGTCATTCTATTGCAAGAAACACATAGTGATATGGATAATGAAGTTGAGTGGAGAATGTGGTGGAAAGGTCAGCATGTACTTAGCCATGGCACAAACTTGAGCGCTGGAATTGCTGTTCTTTTTTCTCCTGGTATAAAAGTTAGTATTGAAAAAACTGAAGAATTTGTAAAAGGTCGTTTGTTTCTTGTAAAAACTATTATTGAAGGGATGAAAATTTATTTTATAAATGTTTATGCACCGAATGTAGGAAATGAGAGATTACAGTTTTTTATAAAGTTAGCGAATGTCTTAAAACAAGATTTTAGCGATGGTTACATTATTATGGGTGGGGATTGGAATTGTACTGAATGTTTCAATGTTGACCGTAATAATGTGGAGCCTCATTTGCTTTCATCTAATTATTTGTCAAGATTGGTGAAAGAGGCTGAACTTTTAGATATGTGGAGAGTTAAACATCCAGCAGGTAAACAGTATACGTGGGTTAAAATTTCTGATAACAGAGTAAGTGCTGCTCGCTTAGACAGAATTTATGCTTCGAAAAATTTTAATAACAGGATTATTGATTGTGTTATTTCTCCGGTAGTTTTCTCTGACCATCATCTGGTTTTTATTTCAGTAAATATGGTACAAATTCCAAAAAAATCTTCTTATTGGCATTTTAATGCCAAACTGTTGCGGGATGCTTCGTTTTCCCAATTTTTTGAGGTTTTTTGGAATCATTGGAAGGGGAAGAAAAATGATTTTGAAAATTTAAAGCAATGGTGGGAGGTTGGAAAAACTCAAATAAAATTATGCTGTCAACAATACACTGCATATTCTACAACTACTCAAAGAGAAACAATTCAAGTGCTTGAAAGAGATATAGAGTCGATAGAGGCAGAAATGATTATAAGAAATGACCCAGCTTGTATCAACAACTTGCAACAGAAAAAGAAACAGCTAAGTGTTCACTTGAATGAGAGGGTGAAAGCAGCTTTGGTGAGGTCACGCTTTACATCGGTCACCGAAATGGATGCCCCAAGTGCTTTCTTTTTTAATTTAGAACGCTCAGTGTCGCAATCTAAGCAGATGACATGTTTACGTCTTCCAGATGGGAAGAGTACAAATGACATTATAGAAATGCGCCGTCATGCTGTCGATTTTTATTCTTCACTCTACAAAGCTGAGCATTGTGACTCTAGTTGTGCAGCACAACTTCTGCAAGGACTTCCTCAAATAGACTCTGGTTCTAAGACTGCTTTGGACACACAAATTACCTTTCAAGAGCTTACTATTGCGGTTGGACAGTTGAATTCCGGACGCTCTCCTGGGATCGATGGGTTGACTTCTGATTTTTATAAACAGTTCTGGAAATACATTGGAATGGACATTTATGAAGTGTTCTGCGAAAGCTATAAGGATGGCATTCTACCTACCACATGTCAACGTGCTGTGTTGTCCCTACTGCCTAAAAAGGGAGACTTGACTCTGCTAAAGAACTGGAGACCTGTTGCTTTATTAACAACAGAGTATAAAATTTTGTCTAAATGTCTGTCAAATAGGCTTAAGGAGTTTTTACATTTGATAATTCATCAAGACCAAACCTATTGCATTCCAAAAAGATCCATTATGGATAACCTGTTTTTAGTAAGAGATACCTTGGATATCTGTAAAATGTTTAATGCAGAGGTTGGATTGATTGCTTTAGACCAAGAGAAAGCTTTTGATTGTGTCGATCATAATTATATTTTTAATCTACTTGCTGCATTCGGGTTTGGTCAGGATTTTATCAAGTGGATACGTTTGTTGTACACTGGAGCTTCTTGTATGGTCAAGGTGGGGGGTGGCCTAAGTCGACCCATTGTGGTGTCAAGGGGCATCAGACAGGGTTGCCCGCTATCGGGGCAATTGTATAGTATCGCCATTGAGCCCTTACTTTTTAATATAAGAAAAACTTTAAATGGTTTATCAATTCCCACAATGCATCAAGATTTAAGAACTAAAATTACCGCTTATGCTGATGATGTAACGGTCTTTGTTAATGATAATAATGATGTAAAAGCTTTGTCTAGAGCACTTGAGTTGTATGAAGGGGCATCATCAGCTAAAGTAAACTGGGATAAGACTGAAGCTTTTTGGTCAGGTCAAAGACATTTTGAAAATCTCCCACAACTACCAGGTACTTTAAACTGGAATAGAACGGGGCTGAAATTGCTTGGTGTGTTTTTGGGATCAGAAGAGTTTCAGAAGAAAAATTGGGAGGGAGTTTTGGAGAGAGTGTGCACCCGATTGTCTAAATGGAACTGGTTGCTACCCCAGCTATCCTATAGGGGGAGAGTTTTAGTTGCAAATAATTTGGTCGCTTCCGCGCTGTGGCATAAATTTATTGTGTTACAGCCTCCCGTCGGACTAGTTCAAGATATTCAAAGGATGCTGGTGAATTTTTTTTGGTCAGGACAGCATTGGGTCCGATCAGCTGTACTTTTTTTGCCAGTGCAAGAAGGGGGGCAAGGTCTTGTGGACATCAGATCAAGACTCATGACCTTTCGTCTGCAAGCTGCTCAGAGACTGCTGTATTACGGCGATCTTGCTTGGTCCAACACTGCAGTTGCACTTTTGAGGAAAGCAGGCAACATGGGACTTGATAAACATCTCTTTTTATTGAATCTGAATGAAAAAACTTTAACAGAGTTGACTCCATTCTACAGATCTGTGATGGAAGCCTGGAAAGTTTTCTCTGTCTCAAGACCTGCTGGAATACATGCAGGTTTGTGGCTGATGGAGGAGCCATTGTTTCAGAATCCTTTTTTACCTTCAAGGCACTTGTGCTCTGTCAATGTGTCATCACGACTGATAGCTGCTGGATGTGTAAAACTTGGACATATTCTAAGCGTTAGTTTGGAGACCCTGAGTCAGAGAACTGGGATAAAATCTGCTCGATATTTGAAACAAATGACTGACGAGGTGCTTGGAGAGCTGAATCATGATCAGACCTTTTTTGTTAATAACTCCAACCATGTTAAAGAGTGGATGGCTGTACGTGACTATGATTTTCCTTCCTTGAAGATAGCTGCTGATGTACGGGGATGGCATGAGGAGGAAAATCTTATATTGTCTTTTAAAACTCCTCAGCTGGATACTTTTGAGTCTGCTGGGAAAAAGGGTCTGTATGTGACTTGTGTGAAAGTGACCAATATACGTCTTCTGTCCGGAGTGAAGTCATCTAAATGGACAGATTTTTTCGGAGTGGACATTTCCCCCAGGGGTAGCTGGCGGTCACTGTACAAACGCCCCATTGATAAACGGACTGGTGATTTACAATGGAGGATAGTACACAGTGCAATAGCTACGAACAGACATGCACCTCAATCCAAATGTAGAGGTGGATTGTTTATTTTGTTCTGAAAACCAAAGTATTTTTCATCTTTTTGTGCAATGTGAACGGTTGGGTAATTTGTTCGATTTTTTATCTCAATGGGTATCAGCTTTAGTTGAGGATTATCTCCTCAATTGTTTATTTTTGGGCCAGAGTATGTCACCAGTCGTAAACATGTTTTGGTTTTACTAAATTTTGTGTTTGGAACTGCCAAACTCACTATTTGGAAAACAAGGAAAAATAAGATGCTTGGTAAAGATACTTTAGATCCTTTGCTGATGTTCAAGGGTTTGGTTGCATCAAGGCTCAGGATAGAGTATGCATACTATGCTTTGGTTGGGTGCTTACCAATGTTCGTGAATACTTGGGCTATAAATGAAGTGTTATGTAGAGTTGATGAAAATGATGATTTACTGTTGACTTTTTAAGTCCGTTTGTTGTTGTTTCTGTTTTGTGTCTTTTCTTGCGTGTTTTTTTTCTTTTTTTTCCCGTAATTGAGATTTTGTAACGAAGTTTGCTAGTGGTAACAGACTGGTTTTATCTGTATGTTGTAAATAAAGGTGGTTTCAATCTCTCTCTCTCTCTCTCTCTCTCTCTCTCTCTCTCTCTCTCTCTCTCCCTCTCTCTCTCTCTCTCTCTCTCTCTCTCTCTCTCTGCTGTAGGTTAAGCCGGTGTAATATGACAGATAAAGGTTGTTCTGCTCTGACTTCAGCTCTGAAATCAAACCCATCACACCTGAGAGAGCTGAACCTGAGCTGGAATAAACTAGGAGACTCTGGAGTGAAAAACCTCAGTGATCTACTGATGAACCCACAATTCAAGCTGGAGAAACTACAGTTAGTATCATTATATT
The DNA here is from genome assembly GCF_051911475.1 of Siphateles boraxobius. NCBI lineage: Eukaryota > Metazoa > Chordata > Actinopteri > Cypriniformes > Leuciscidae > Siphateles > Siphateles boraxobius. Next base: position 2,621,653 of record NW_027508819.1, on the reverse strand, counting down.
GTACAGCAGTGACAGTGTGATTAAAGTTTAAATAATGAAACTGTACAAAGGTTTGGGTTTTTCTTTTTCTGTAAATGTAAAGGATGTGTTACAGTTAAATATTGGTTGAGGTATGTCTATACAGTGTAATTATAAATTAAGGAGTGTTAAAGGTCTCTCTCTCCATCTCTCTGTCTATCTCTCTCATCTCTCTCTCTCTCTCTCTCTCTCCCTCTCTCTCTCTCTCTGTCTCTATCTCTCATCTCTCTCTCTCTCTCTCTCTCTCTCTCTCTCTCTCCCTCCCTCTCTCTCTCTCTCTCTGTCTCTCTCTCACTCTCTCTCACTCTTTCCCTCTCTCTCTCTCTCTGTCTCTATCTCTCATCTCTCATCTCTCTCTCTCTCTCCCTCCCCCTCTCTCTCTCTCTCTCTCTCTCTGTCTCTCTCTCACTCTCTCTCACTCTTTCCCTCTCTCTCACTCTCTCTCTCTCTCACTCTTTCTCTCTCTCACTCTTTCCCTCTCTCTCACTCTTTCTCGCTCTCACTCTTTCACTCTCTCTAACTCTCTCTCTCTCTCACTCTTTCCCTCTCTCTCTCTCTCTCTCTCTCTCTCTCTCTCTCTCTCTCTCTCTCTCACTCTTTCCCTCTCTCACTCTCTCTCTCTCACTCTTTCTCTCTCTCACTCTTTCCCTCTCTCTCTCTCTCTCTCTCTCTCTCTCTCTCTCTCTCTCTCTCTCTCTCTCTCTGCTGTAGGTTAAACTGGTGTTATATGACAGATGAAGGTTGTTCTGCTCTCAGTTTCCAGCAAACAGAACTAGTGTGACACGATTACAAGCAGAATATGGGAACTATAGACTAAATGACCGACTATATGCCGTAGCTCTTTAACCCCTATAACCCCCCATGACAAAAATTATAATCAAATTACTAAGCAACCACTGAATGGAATAACACAAAATATGTATCACTTCAAAGCTTAGAAACTCTGCTTTTTAATGCATCTGACCATTTCGATCAACTCTTGACGAGTTCTGAGTCGTCCCTGTAAACCGCAGTGAACCGCTGGCGACGCCACCTAGCTACGGGAAAATTAATAATCATATTGTTCAAACTACTGCCTTGATCAACACAAAATTAGTGTCATTTCAAAGCTTAGAGTCTGAACTTTACTATGGATTATGTTGATTTTGGACTCAAGATATTCCTCACAGAGGAACAACATTTTTAATAATGCCTTCCAGGTGTCAAGGGCTAAACAAAAAGGCTAGCTTGTTTCCAAATGCTGTAACTTTTGATCACTTTATGCTATCACCATAAAATTTGATTCAGATGCAGATCACATGTAGGGGAATATATATTTTCTTCATACTTTATTTCCTTCCTGAGTTATGGCATGTCAAATAAGAAAGATATGTAAAATTTCCCTTGAGCACACTTTTTTTGTCTTTTATCAGCAGTGTCTCAGCATGAGATTGTCCAAATGTAATATAAAAAAAAACAATCTGAAAATATACAGTTTTCTATCAAATGATATCTACCTTTTAACTCTCCCTGATTTAGTTTTGGAGTTTTGAGTCTTTACTTTTGTGTGTGTCACTAAAAATGCCTTCAGGGTTTAAAGGGTTAATAAGATGTTCATCATTGATCTGAGTCATTTTCTCTTTCTGTCTTCAGCCTGAGTGATTGCAGTATTACAGAGAAACAGAGTCTCATCCTGACTTCAGCTCTGAAATCAAACCCATCACACCTGAGAGAGCTGAACCTGAGCTGGAATAATCTAGGAGACTCAGGAGTGAAAAACCTCAGTGATCTACTGATGAACCCACAATTCAAGCTGGAGAAACTACAGTTAGTATCATTATACTGTACATTATTACTGTTTAGTTTATTTTAAGCAGTATCGGCTGGTGAAAAATATCATCAGGTCTTTTAGCGTTGTGGCTCTTCCTCAATCCGTCAAGCATCCACCCTTCTCTCTTTCAAAACCTCTTAAAAACAATGTTTTTCTCTGAATATTACTCTTCAGCTCAGTCTGTAAATTCTACCTTATTATATGTTGTTTGTTTGAATCCCTCTTTGTTAGTATCTTTAACCCAACTTTGTAAGTGACTCTGTGTATTACTCTCTGGCCTTGGTGTGTGTATTGTGCTTTAATGTTGATGTTGTTGTATTGCTTAACCCAGTGGTCCTCTTAGAGTGTTTTACCACTGAGGCTTTTAACCTCCTCCTGCGTACTGCTCTCTGCAGTCTGTCCTTCAGTAAGGACAATATGTCCCCCTTAAATACACATTTCCATTGCTTAAAATGAACATCACTTAATATTAATACCTATCGTTTGTTGAACTGAATATTAATATCTATCGTATGTTGAACTGCTGCTTGTGTGAATCATCAGTTTTGACTGTAAAAAGATTTAATTTGATCGGATGTCACGTAGCCTCATGGGCGTCGGAACCATTGTATATGTGTGGGACAAGACCCACCCACTTTTTATGACCAATGATATTAGACCCACTCACTTTTACCGTCTCTAATTCAGCGCATACGTCTGTTCGCTTTTCAGAGCGCCGTCTGTCAAATCCATTCCACTTGAGGAATGCCCTAATAAATTAAACTCCATTTCTGCTGAATCATATTTCTCAACGAGCCGCAACTGACGAAAATAAGCGCCCGTTGTCCCTTCCAGTCAAATATTGCGTTGCAAACATCAATAACAGCTTTAAGTTGTCAATGCTGGCAAATGACCATGGTCATCATCGGGATAATCTACGGATAGCTGTGCATTTAATGCACGACGTGAAGCGGAGTTTACTTTACTTGTTTAATTAAAAGGCACCAGAATACATGAAATGGCATTTACTCCAGTAACATTTCTCTGGGGGAGGAGCCACACACTTGTTTTTTGCTTCCGACACCCATGCGTAGCCTATACGGCATTTTACCTGCTAGAGATACATGCTAAGTTTTAATGTTGTTTAAAGGTGGAGCAGACTTGAATGAACGGCAAATTTCGTTATTTTGTTCTCGTAGGCTAACGTTACCCGCTTCTGTCACCTCACGTTCCCCAGTTTGAAAAACACTGCCTAAACCTGTCTTTGTAAAGCGACCTTGGGTGTTGGAAAGGCACTATATACATATGTATACGCCTATAAAAATCATCATTATTATTATTATTAATATTATTATTAATAAACCACCCAAACACAATACAAACTGCAGGATACCAGTGCTCTGTGAAAAAGTCAGTAATTATTTAATGCCAATATTAAAAGGTTGAGGCATTCTTACACACAAAATAAATATTGCACAAAATGTCCATTTGCATTTGAAATTGAACTCAAACTGTTTAACGTTAGTCACTTTCTCAGACAGTGCTTCTTATCCCTCACTCCGGTAACTGATGCTGGATCTGTCCCCGTTGTTTTAAAAAGTAAGAATGGAAAGCACCGTAAGGCATTAGCATGAGCGCATCCGCTAGCCGGTCTTTGTACAGTACCAGCTCCGAGAGAAGCCTCGCGCCGCTTCCCTTTATCGCTAGCCTGTTGTGGCTGTGACAGAGTTGCCAACTCTCGCGAGACAAATAAGCAACTGGAGCTTCAAAAACAAGCCCAATATTATTAGATTATTTAGTTTCAGCTTTATCATTATTATTTATTACCAACAAATGAGCCTGCGACATACTAAACTGAAACCACTCCTTTATTAGAAAAGGATAAACGGATTAGGAAAAACAATTATTTAAAAAATAAAAAACCGATGTCTGTTAGACGTGTTGAGGAAAATGGTTTGGCATTCCGCTTGTGTTTTTCTGTGCTTACATGTTGTAGGAGGTCTTCATGGTGAGCACGAATCTCCGATTAACCTGCACATCGCTTTACTCTGATCACCAAACACTTGATCCAGTCTTTAAGTTGTTTATCCTTTTCCCAGTCTTTATTGTACTTTTTGCCATACTTGGACCACTTCGTTGGAGGCATTGTTTGTATCATGCATCATAGCTTGGATTACAGCGACGTGCGCGCCTGCCTGCACGTTGAACAGGATTTTTCTCCAATGGGGGCGGATTCGGCGGAATGTTTTGACGAATTGCAATATTATGAAGCCTTACAGTCCCCCACCCAGAGTCCCGCATTCTCAGACCCCTCGTTTTTCGAGACAGCGCCTCCTGCTGTTCGGAAGATTGTATAACACCCTTATCCAAAATGCCATTGAAAACAATAGGATGCAATATTACGGTCTCGTTATTAATTCTTAAGTTAACCAAATAAATATTTGCGTTCCCTGCATAATGCTAAAAGAATCGCCCATAGCGGACTAGATTTGAGCTCGCTGATTGGCTAGAGTTTATGTCAAACATTTATTTATTTAATCAGCAATTGGCTAAACTGCTCCACAGACCCGCCTCCCTGGGTCATTTCTCCAGCACCACAGAGCTGATGACACGCGTAGAAAAAGCAGACATTTTGAATTTCTATCATATTTTTCACATGGACTGGGTGCATTTAACCTCAAACACACAAATATTGCCAATTTGTATAGATCATTTATGTATGTATTTGATTGCTTGTGGCTCTTAAACTGTTGGCTGGTGTTTCTCCATCTGAAGAAAGATTCAGAAATACTATTAGTTAACGGTTCGTTATGTGTATCAGTAGAAAGAGTATTAAACTGTGAAGCATTTGAAACTTTGTGGCCATAAAATTGTTTTATATACTGAAATCTGACAAATCTTTGCTTTGAAACAATACAGAAGTGAAAACAGACTAAAAACAGCGTAACAAATGACAGTAAATTATTCTGATAGAGTTACAGTTATACTGGACTAATGGCACTTTTCACTAAATCTAAATTTATTAAGCAAAATGTGTATTTAGAGGTTGTAAACTACACTTCAAAATTCCTTCAAATAAACTGTCATTCATGCACTTGAAAATCAAGACAACATGCATGAAAAAAATAAACAATATTCAATCAATCAATCCATCAAATGTTAATTTCATCAGTCTTTTCTCCTTGTTTCCACAAGCGCTTGCGCTCCCGTAGCGTCTGTCGTTGCTATGCAACCATGAACCGCGCGCTCCATGACATGGCGAGGAAGTATCAGCAAAGGATTAATTGATTTCTAGCGCTTGCATTAGCTTTACTACTAGATATATTTATGGAGATGAGAAATAAAAACCCGCCCTGTACAGTATGATCAGCTGTTCGGCCGAGCTTTCCATGTTGTAACGGAAAGGCCGAAGCTGATTGGTTGGTTTTTGTCACATGACCTGCTGTGCGCTTGTGGCATTCTGAGAAGTTGAGATGTTTTCAACCGACCGCGTCGCTTCTATTAACATTTGAAATAACAAATTTGCAAACGCATAAAACGCGATATCCAAACCCTCTGACTTGTTCGATGAGTAGACATTTAAAATTGTTGTGCAATTCTGGTTTTACGTTAAATATTTGATTATTCATGGTAAATGTAAAAAAGTTAAATAAAATAGAACAATAAATGAATAAATAGTAGGCCTGTATTAGAAATAAATAGACATATGAGACTGTTTAACATTTAAAAACATTTTGGCATTTTTTTTTCTTTATCCGTTTGAAAATCTTGTTAACATATGCTATTATAAACTCGTATGGGCAACAAATGATCTTCCGACTCTCTCCTGTGCCACTGAAAGTAGAGATAAGATGGGCTGTCACTGGACAGTAAACACAACCGTAGGCTATACGCTCATTACAGCGCTAATGTTTGCACTGAGGTTTATTACGCATTTAGGAGAGTATTGCAAGAAGCTGCTTACATTAACCTAAAATACATTGGCATCAGCTTGTTTTCTACAAGCTGTTATTAATACAATTACAATTCATTTGGTTTGTCATGACTAATTTGTGTTCATAATCCGTAAAAAAAAAAAAATCTAACAAGAATAAACATACGAACAATTAAATTTGTGGTATAGATACACACTTTCATGAGATTGTGTTGGATTTCACTCTCAACAATGAACTGTGTGTTGAGCCTCCAAGGGCTTGTACAATCATTGTCGTCTGTGTTGTTCTAAAATAAAATGTATTAATAGCAGTAGTAATATTAATATTAAAATAGGGTATTATACGCTATTAGTAGTAAAGTTAATGATAAAATGTAGGATAGCAGTTGCAATTTAAAGTAATGTTATTTGTTAGTAGTGCTATTTATTAGTGTTAATATTATATATTAATGTATTATCTGTGTTTTTGTTGTTATTATTATTTTGTTAATATATTTGTTCTTATTATAAGCACAAATAAATACAAAAGTTTTCAGATGTGTCATAAAATGTATTTATTCTTCAATAGATGTGACTGTTATTTTCCGTTCACTCTGTAGCTACAGAAGTTTGTTGTTAAGAAAGTTGTAAAGGTCTTGATTTTCCTTCTGCTTTTTGAGTTTTTCGATCTCTAACTGCAGTTTTGTGTTTTGTAGCTGTAGAAACTCTCTCTGCAGATCCAGCACTTCTTGTAGCGACTGGAGAGAGTATTTGCGTCTTTCTGAGATTCACAAGTGTTTTGGAGAAATTATGAAATAGTCTAAAAATAATATTGAGTCTGTTCTAAGTGAAATTAACAATAGAGTAAAATAATAGTTATCTAAGAAACAATAAAAGCTCACTTGGTTGCTTCTGGTTTGGCGTTCTGCTGGGCTTTGTCGTGTTGAAGCTGCTTTGACTGCAGGAAAGGTCTAACGCCTGAAACAAATACCAATCATCATATTATTTTGTTGTCATATATTCCGCCCGTCATGATCTTGATAATCGTTTATGATCTTTAAGACAATATCCTCTCACTCGGTGTTATACTGTTCCTCTGGTTCAGCTGTACTCTGTAAACCGCAGGGATGCCAGCCAGAACAGGAGAGTCGCCACAAGGATGTCTTGACCATTTTAGTAGAGTCTGTTAATTCAGTGGCGGTGGTCCTCCTCCTGCAGTTTTGTTATCGTTAGCTCTCAGTGATACGGCTACAAAACACACTCGTGCGGTGGAAACTATGGGGAAAACTGCATTTTCTCACCAGTTTTGCTGGACTCCCTCTTATGAAGACTTATTTCTTTACTTTTTTTGCCACCACAGGTACGTTTTTGTATTTTTGTATTACCTCTGAATCCGTCTTCTTTACACCTAGATTCCAGTCTTTTCTTGTCTTCCTTATCCATTTCTTTATCCATGTTATCCATGTTTTCTGTAATCTGCTACTGGGATGGCGTATACAGTAGCGTGTCAGTGGCAACAACAGAGTTTTATAACAGCAAAACCTGGATCTCTGTCGTGAAACACTTGACGTTTCCCTTACCTAAGAGAACAGTTTATGGGATTATATGAAACACCAGTCATTCCCTTAGTAAGTGGAAATCACCACTTTAGTCTCTTACTTAAGAGAAAAACTAAAGGTGCTTTATGCAACCGGCACAGGACTCTTGTGCTGGACAGTTTTGAGACTGTTTTAAAAAAGGCACTATATAATATTTGTGTGAAAGTGTCTCACTACAAGGTACTGAAAGATTGCAAAGAGACACAGTGGTCAGATGTGTTCAGGCCAGACTCGTCCCCTAGAGGCTGCTGGAGGTCCTGTAAAACTTCCTATAGAGAAACACACTGCGCATCTCCAGTGGAGGCTTGTTCACGGGCCGATAGCTACAAACACACATGTGGCACACATTGACCCACTGTAGGGAACGAATGTCCTGTCTGTGATACTGAAGAGTCAATAGATCATTTGTTTTTAAATGGTTTAAGGTTAAGAGGATTGTTTCAGATCTTGATGGGTAGATTAGAGATTTGGGGGAAGTTTTTCGTTTATGGGCCAAAATATGTTGCATCAGACAGGAAAAATATCTTGTTAATTAATTTTGTGTTAGGAGGAGCAAAGATGGTGATATGGTTAACACGGAGAGGAAACTGAAAGGAGAAGGGGAAGAATGTCCTGAGGGGGTTTTAAAGGCTCTTATAGTCATTACAATCTAGCAGAGTTTGCATATTTTAAACTGATGAATAATCTGGACAGATTTATTGAAATTTGGGTTTTGAATTATGTTTTGTGCGCAGTGGATTATGAAAATGAGCTGGTATTAAGTTTATGATCAGTTTTTGTGACTGTTAAAAAAAGTTTAAATTATTTATTAAATTATTTTAATTATTAATTTTATTTAATAATTTGCTACATTTATGTGAAATTATGAATGTTTTTGTGTGTGTACATTTGAGAAAATAGATGTGTATGAGATTTTATTTATTTATTTATTCATTCATTAATTAATTTAATTATTCACAAATTAATTAATTTTTTTTATCTAAATAATGAAATTGTACAAAGGTTTGGGTTTTTCTTTTTCTGTAAATGTAAAGGATGTGTTACGGTTAAATATTGGTTGAGGTATGTCTATACAGTTTAATTATAAATTAAGGAGTGTTAAAGGTCTCTCTCCCTCTCTCTCTCTCTCTCTCTGAGGATTGTGGGTAGCGGCGGGAGTGTTTGCATCCAGTGTTGCCAACTTAGCGCCTTTGTCGCTATTTTTAGCGACTTTTCAGACCCCTTTAGCGACATTTTTTTTAAAAAAGCGACTAGCGACAAATCTAGCGACTAAATCTTTTTAGACAAACCTCAGTAACCTCCAGATGTTGCCAGTACTGTCCTGCGCGCGCGATCTCTTGCTTTCTCCCTGCCGTCACTCTCTCTAACTGCGTCTCCTATGGAATTACTTTTGTGCCAATAATAATGAACGTAACTTTTCAAGAAACTGATGAAAATATAAATTGAAACTGAAAAAAATATCTTTGAAACTGAAAAAGAATAAATCGCGGGCACATTTTTTTACTTCGTTCTTAATACACAGAATGTTCTGCTAACTATTTCTCATATTTCTTTCGCTAATCTTAACTTACAAATGCGCTTCCAGAATTTTCAGTTACGCTTCTGAAGTTTTCGTTTACGCTCCCTGAGTTTTCGTTCGCAGTTCTGACACATATCTCTCGTGGGGGCGGGGCTAGTAGCAGTGTGTTCTCATTGGCTACTGAGTTTTTGATTGACAGCTTCGTGACTTGGAAGTGAAGACGTCAGTGTTGTGTTTACATGTTTGAATATGAGCGTCTGTAAGCGCAGCTTTCTATTTCATTTTACTGATATTAAGTTATGTTTGTTTTTTAATTTTATCTGTATTTACCTGCTGCTACTACTTTGTCGACAGAAGCTTTTAGGAGTGCAAGAAATCTATTGAGTCTATTCACTATTCAGGTGTAATTGTACATTAAAATAGGCCTACTGTATAATACTGAAAATATTGTATAGTGTCCAATGTTTTCGGAGAATATTTGTTTATTCCTGATGATTCTTTTGCATGTTAGGCTCTGATTAGGTTGAGCTGTTACAATTTAAAAATAATACTAGCATAGTGTGTGATATATTCAGCCGTCAAGAAAGTTTCACTTCAACCAGGTAATCAAGGTTGGCAACCATGTCCATCACATTACTCATTGTCAGCATATGCATTTACACCATCAACATTAATGATCACTTACATAAGAGGAATTTAAACTATATAAAAATTACAATCGTGGCCTGTTGTCAAATGATACAGACCTCAAAGGGCATTTCATTACATATGTCACACAAAGAATGTTTTTTTATCATGCTGATAATTTTATTTAGTTATTTAATTTAGTTAATATTATCTTCTAACATTTAAAATTTAAAATTTAAAATTAAAATTTTAACAATCATCAACAGTTTCAATTGTGATTTATACAACCAGTTAAATGAAAGTAATTACAAATATGAATTCAAATAAATGTACATTCTTTATTGTCAATACGGCATATACACAAGTATCAAAGTGAAAGTCTTGGATGCAATAATGTTGTGACAGGAAAGACCAGAATCCACAAAACATTACCTGCATACTATACATGTAATGCACAGTATTATCATGATATACATTGCTATACAAAATGCTCAATTACAAATACAGAATACATATTTAAAATTCATATACATTTTAAATGATGCTATGATCCTTTGAACAGTTCCTGTTATAGTAAAAGTAACAAAGCAGTGACTGGGTGGGTACAAGGATAGTCCGGCCAAAAAATGAGAATTCTCTCATCATTTACTCTCTTCATGCCATCCCAGATGTATATGACTTTCTTTCTTCACATAAACATAAACAAAGATTTTTAAGGAAATAATCCACCTCTGTGAGTCCATATAACACAAGTGGTTTGTAATTCATATACATATGATAGTTGGTCGGAAGTGACTTTTAATAGTTTTAAACGGTTTACAATTTACATTATTAGTATTTTTCTTGTCTAGCCTATTGTTTCACTCCAGAAGTGATTGATTCATCCACTGAGGTCGCATGGACATCACGGTCACTGTGTGTGGTTTTTAAAGCATCTTTAGGACTCGCAGAGATGGATTACTTTCCTTAAAATCTTAATTCGTGTTTATCTGTAGAAAGAAAGTAAAATGCATCTGGGACGGCGTGAGGGTGAGTAAAATAAGTGAGAATTGTATTTTCGGGTGAACTATCCCCTTAACATTCATATGCTGTTGGTATGCTAATCCATGATCAGCATAAACTAATATAAATCAAGTGCAACCTCTTGTGTACTTGTGAACTGTGTTTGTTTTGATCTAGAGGAAATTAAAATATTTGCTATTTTATAAAAACAAAATAAATCAGGTGTCTGAAGATCAAGATCCCAGTCATTCAAATGTGATGTGTCTGAACAAAGTAAGATTATTGTCTGATGTGGACAGTGTATCTCTGGTACTATCACTCCATCCTCTGTGTCAGCATCAGAAGTTTGTTTATGGAAAAGTTGCTCAACTCCCTGGAAAATGAGAAAGGAAACATATTATAATCAATACAAACTGATTTGAACTCCCACATACAGTAACAAGTTGAAGACTTAAAATATTTATTTCAAACAAATTATATAAATGTTTTAAGGGATTTTACAGTACTAAATATTTACATCTGAGTCATGCACCATTTATCATCTGTAATACTGTTGTGTAACCAGTAGATGGCTGTTATAGCCCTATATATAAACATATATCCATGGCTGTGTATTCCCTAGTTGCTGGATGTTTTCAGTCATAATTACTTGCATGTATTAAGTTTTGAATTTGGACATATATTTATTATTAAAGAGTATTAAAGATTAAACATTTTTCTCAGAAATGTTAATTTGAAGTGAACATTTTTGCATTATTATTAGTCAAATATGGACACAGAAAAAGCATTTTGTTACTCATACTAGCTACATATAATAGCTTTATCAGTCATCTTTATCACACAAAAGTCATCAGAATAAATATTGTGACCAGGGTGATACTTCAAAATAATTGTGTGTTTACATATCATGAACAGAGACGTGGTCTGAGTTCAAAAACTCTGCATCACAAATTCATCAGAAATTGAGAAATTCAGGTTTAAATAGCTTTATTGGCATGGTAAAAAAAGGCTTTACATTGCCAAAGTTGAATCAGGCAGTGATTGACAGCGCTCTGGTCCAATGGCATCGGTCATTGTCTGATACAGTACTTTTTGTACTGTAGGCTACACAGTACAGATACTGTACAGTACTCTAGCCCAATGTTGTTTGGGGTGGCTGGGGGGAATATTATCTAATCGAAGCAACTATGATCTAATCTAAGACATAATCGTATGTAGATAAACAAGTCATGTAATGATTGGGCTAACAGTTGAATCAAGACAACACTGTATAATGTTATGGGCTCACTGAGCTCTAAAATGCCTCACCACCTTAAAAAGCAAGTACTGTATTATAAATAGTATTAGTATTGTATATATATATATAAAAAAAAAGACTTACCACGAGTATCCAGTATCCTGATAGTGACGATGACTAATGATAATGATATCATTCGTCTGTAGGCTACTATTTCTTCTATAAGAAATCATCTCAACAATATAGTGTACCAGCAAATAAATACACAAACTTAATATCAGTAAAATGAAATAGAAAGCTGCGCTTACAGACGCTCACATTCAAACATGTAAACACAACACTGACGTCTTCACTTCCAGGTCACGAAGCTGTCAATCAAAAACTCAGAAGCCAATGAGAACACACTGCTACTAGCCCCGCCCCCACGAGAGATATGTGTCAGAACTGCGAACGAAAACTCAGGGAGCGTAAACGAAAACTTCAGAAGCGTAACTGAAAATTCTGGAAGCGCATTTGTAAGTTCAGTTTAGCGAAAGAAATATGAGAAATAGTTAGCAAAACATGCCGTGTATTAAGAACGAAGTAAAAAAAATGTGCCCGCGATTTATTCTTTTTCAGTTTCAAAGATATTTTTTTCAGTTTCAATTTATATTTTCATTAGTTTCTTGAAACTATATACTAGATTATAACTATATAAACTAGATTATTATTGGCACAAAAGTAATTCCATAGTCTCCCCTGTTCAGTGAATGGCTGGGACGAGCAGCAACACGTTCATGTGTTGAGCGCGCGACAGTTCTCTTACGAGAGGTTCTCTCGTATTGCTTAAGTTTAGCTTACGCTACGGGAAAGATTCATCTTCTCGAGATACTGAAGCCAAAAAATTATCTTTAATTTTGTGTTCCTTGTCAACGCAGTGCAGCAGCTAGCAGACCTAGAGCAGGCCATCTCGCGTGCTCATTGGCTGCCCTGCGGGCAACTGCTGCAGCCTACCAGTGAGCCCGGCGTGACGTCACGCCCAATGAAGGGCGCCCGCGCCTTCATAGCGTCACAGCCCGCCAGAATGGGCGTGGCTTAGCGTATAACACTAGGGGCTGTAGGCTGAATTCCCTGATTTTCGTCTCTTCAGCGAGCTCTTCGCATCGCTGGATCTGAGAGAAGCCACCGCCGCCGTCGAACAGCGGACAGCCAGCTTAGGAGAGCGCTGAGGAAGCCGGCCGTCTTCGCCACCTTCAGCCATCCGTGCGAGCTACGCTATCCGGCGACGTATCCTTTACCTTGCTAAAACCTATTCTAAAAGAGCAGCGAGTTTCTTTTTTAAGACGCCTCGCACTTCCGGCTGTGAAGCGCTTCCGCTGTCGACCCTGCGGGCTCGACTCAAAGCCTTCAACACCCCCCGCCTCTCCTCAGCGACGCGCAGCTGCCGCTCACGACCCTCACTGCCGTCGCATCTGAGAATGAGGCCGAGGGACACGTACGAGCACGCGGCTAGCTCTCTTTACGTTACAAGAGAGCTACCCCGCCCTCGTGTCCCCGTTCGCGCGTCACGCAGAGCCCTCTCGAGCTCTCTGCATGACCCGGACGGGCATCATCTGTGTTACATGTAGGTCCCGTGCCCACTACTCGTGCGCGCGCCCTCGTACAAACACTGTTCCAGTTCTGCTCGACCACCGAGCACGCGGCTAGCTCTCTTTACGTTACAAGAGAGCTACCCCGCCCTCGCGTCCCCGTTCGCGCGTCATGCAGAGCCCTCTCGAGCTCTCTGCATGACCCGGACGGGCTTGCGCGCCGCCGTCGAAATGTCTCGCCATGTCAGTCCCCTTAGATAAGGCTACAGCAGTGGTGTATTTGGCAGCCAACGAGCCGGTAATGCAACCCGCTCGCCTGCACACATCCGCCGTTCTCGCGGCGACCCAGAGAAATCTCAAGTGAGTATAATATCAGATTAAGAATGTAAGTTACGTGCCCGCTCACGAGCGCTCACGCTTACTAACAGACACATCGCCTCCGAAAAGACGTGCGTGTTTAAGTTTATTCCCTGTCAGTCCCCTTCAAACAGGCTACTGCAGTGCTTCAATTAGCAGCCAACGAGCTGGTCTGTTGACCCTCTCGCCTGCACACAAACGCCGTTTTCACGGCGACCCAGAAAAATCTCAAAATGAGTAAAATGTCTGGTCCGGCTCATGCCGTCGGTGTTGTAAGTGTAATGAAAGTGCCCACGCCCCAGTGTTCACCACTACACATAAGCACTCTGAACCTCGCAGAGCACACCCTCATGAAGCGCAGAAAAGCCGCTCGAGTGTTGAATGTAAGAAATGTGTCCACAAGTCTGTGCCCACTATCTGCCCGCTCTGTTACACGATCAAGAAAGCAGGTTATGAATGTAAGTCTCGTGCCCGCCAGAGTGCGTTCACGCTTGCTAACACAAACCTCCCCCCGGGCTCCGCCCGCGCGTTTAAGCGTTATCACAAAACGCAAGGCATTAATAAAACGTTCCCCATCCATTATGATCGGGGCGTCAAATACACTTGTAAGTCTAGTGCCCGCGCTCACGCTTACAGGAAGCTTTTCCACCCGGAGCGCTGCTCGCGCGTCAAAGAGTGAAAAAAGAATGTTCCCCATCCCTTATGATTGGGACATCTCATATAAATCAGACGGTCTCGGCTTTCAGCGAGCAGCCATTGCCCAGAACCGAGAGCGCGCGCGCCGCGCTTTCGGCTCCGGGTCAGTTTCACAAAATAAAGCAGGTTATGAATGTAAGTCTCGTGCCCGCCTGAGTGCGTTCACGCTTGCTAACACTAACCTCCCCCCGGGCTGCGCCTGCGCGTTTAAGTATTATCACAAAACGCAGGGCATTAATAAAACGCTCCCCATCCATTATGATCGGGGCATCAAATACACTTGTAAGTCTCGTGCCCGCGCACACGCGCTCACGCTTACAGGAAGCTTTCCCGCCCGGAGCGCTGCTCGCGCGTCAAAAAATGACAAAAGACTGTTCCCCATCCCTTATGATTGGGACATCTCACATAAATCAGCCGGTTTCGGCTTTTCAGCGAGCAGCCATTGCCCAGAACCCGAGAGCGCGCGCACCGCGCTTTCGGCTCCGGTTCAGTTTCACAAGCCTGCAAATGGCGATTTCCCCCCTAGCGGCTCACATAGCTGCGTGGGAAACTATCCCAGGGATTTCAGAATGGGTGTTGAGCACAATAAAGCAGGGCTATACACTTCAATTCATTCACCGTCCCCCGCGCTTTCAAGCCCGGACCGCGACGATTGTGAATGCGTAAGTAGCACACCTACTTCACGCAGAAATAGCAAAGCTGCTGTGCAAAGGGGCTATAGAAAAGGTACCGCCTTCTCTGAGCGGGTCAGGCTTTTACAGCCGATATTTTCTCGTACCCAAGAAGGACGGAGCCTTCAGACCTATCCTAGATCTGAGATATTTGAACTAAGTGCTAGCGAAAAGACCGTTCAAAATGCTTACGACCAGGAAAATCCTCACGCACGTTCGCCCGAGGGACTGGTTTATTTCTCTAGATCTGAAGGATGCCTATTTTCAGATTCAGATAGTACCCCGTCACAGGCAATTTTTGAGATTCGCCTTCGACGGTCAGGTATATCATTACACCGTCCTGCCGTTCGGCCTGTCCCTGGCACCCTGTACATTTACAAAGTGCATGGACGCGGCGCTCGCCCCCCTGAGAAGTCAGGGGCTGCGAATAATGAACTATCTGGACGATTGGCTGATATTGGCACAGTCAGAGACAGAACTGCTATCTCACAGAACAGTGCTTCTCAGTCATCTGGAAAGCTTGGGTCTCACGATCAACTGGACCAAGAGCTCATTACTGCCCAGCCAGTCAATTTCCTTTTAGGAATAGCACTGGACTCGGTGACCATGACGGCTCGTTTATCGACACAGCGCGCGCGCCGTGTTCGCCACCTAGCCGCATCTTTCCAGAAGGGCAGCTTTCTCCCTTTGAAAACATTTCAAAGGATGTTGGGCTGTATGGCATCAGCTGCAGCGGTGCTCCAGCTGGGCCTACTGCGCATGCGCCCGCTCCAACGCTGGTTGAATGCTCGCGTGTCCCGCCGGGTGTCTGGCGGCCAGAAAATCAGAGTGACTCAGGCCTGCATAGCAGCTCTGCAGCCCTGGTTAGTGGCCGACTGGTACCAGCAGGGAGTAATGATGGGAACCATCTCTTATCGTAAAGTCATCTTGTCAGACGCGTCCAACTCGGGTTGGGGCGCACTGTTCGACGGCAGACCGGCCTTTGGCCAGTGGTCAGACCAGGAGAAGGGTTTTCACATAAACTGTCTGGAAATGATAGCGGTCGAGAACGCGCTGAAGTGCTTCCTCCCGTTCATATAGGACCAGCATGTTCTTGTCTCGCTGAGGGCGGCGCATGTGCCTGGCCATTTGAACGACGGCCCAGACAAACTGTCCAGGGACAACGTTCCCCCAGGGGAATGATCCCTGCACCCCAAACGGTCCAGAAACTGTGGCGCCTATTCGGCAGAGCGGAAGTCGACCTATTTGTGTCAAAAGACAACGCTCAATGCCCGACGGTCTGTTCGAAGGATGAGGATGCGCTGGCCCAGGTTTGGCCCAGCCTCCCGCTATATGCTTTCCCTCCGGTCTATCTGTTGCCACAGGTGATCAAGAGAATCAGGGAAACGCGCCACTCGGTGCTCCTCATAGCCCCGCGTTGGGAGAATCAGATTTGGTTCCCGGAACTAGCAGGGCTGTCACATACAGCTCCGTGGTCGAATCCGGTGAGGGCAGATCTCCTCTCTCAGGCTCGCGGCACGATCTGGCATCCCAATCCAGAGCGCTGGTCTCTGCATTTATGGTTGATCAACGGGTACTCGTTGCCCTGCCAGAAGGAGTGATGAACACGATCACGCAGTCTAGAGCCCCTTCCACGAGAAGGCTCTACGCGTCTAAATGGTCGGTGTTCTCTGGATGGTGCACCGACAGAGATCTGGAACCGCGGACATGCGGGGTGGCGCATCTGCTCACCTTCCTACAAGAGCTGTTGGATAAGGGGAGGTCCCCATCCACGCTCAATGTATACGTGGCGGCCGTGGCAGCGTTCGCAGAATCGACGCACGGCCAGTCATTGGTAAGACACGAGTTGGCCATCCGCTTCCTTAGAGGAGCTAGAAGGATGAATCCGCCGCGCCCCCCGTCGGTTCCCATGTGGGATCTTTCATTGGTCCTCGAGGCCCTGAAAGCTTTTCCATTTGAACCACTAGACACCGTGGGGTTGAAATATCTATCACTGAAAACCGTCTTTCTGACTGCACTGTCGTCAGTAAAACGTGTAGGGGACCTGCATGTGCTGTCTGTCAGCGCGTCGTGTCTTGAGTTCGGACCGAATGACTCTAAAGTCATCCTCAGACCTAGACATGGCTATGTCCCTAAAGTGATGGGCACTCCATTCAGAGCGCAAGTTATTTCGTTGTCAGCTCTCCCAGCATCTGACAGCGAAGGTGATGTGAATCTCCTCTGCCCTGTCAGAGCGCTGAGGTTTTACATTACGCGCTCCGCCTCCTTCAGGCGTTCGGAACAGCTTTTTGTTTCGTTGGTGGGCGCACCAAGGGTCTCGCCTCCTCGAAACAGAGCCTGTCCAGATGGATAGTAGACGCTATAGCGGCCGCTTACGCGTCAAAAGGTCTGCAATGCCCTCTGGGCATCAGGGCTCATTCCACGAGAGGCGTGGCCTCTTCGTGGGCATGGTCCAGTGGAATTTTTATCCATGACATATGTGTAGCGGCGGGCTGGTGCTCCCCGTCTACCTTTGTCAGGTTTTATAACCTAGAAGTTCCTGCCTTGCAGGCTAAACTGTTGTCAGTCTGAAGGAGAGGTGTATTCTGCCCAGATCTCCTGCTCAGATCACTCTCACATGACTCAGCTCTCCTGGTTGAGCTGCACTAAGTAGGGTATGTGCCATGTGCCTATACAGACCGGCGCGCTGCTCTGTATTCCCTATGTGTGCTTATGTACAAGTGATGGCCACCTTATTTTTTCCACTTATGGGGTTCCCCTGAAAGCTCGGGGTCTCATGTGGATGCTTGGCGCGCACGCCGTTGACAAAGTGTTCCCGTAGCGTAAGCTAAACTTACGCAATACGAGAGAACCTCTCGTAAGAGAACGATACTCGGTTACTAACGTAACCTCGGTTCTCTCTAGAGAGGGAACGAGTATTGCGTAACCGGCCGTGCTCGCGCCACGAGCGACTTCGCTTCAGTCGACGAAAACCAGGGAATTCAGCCTACAGCCCCTAGTGTTATACGCTAAGCCACGCCCATTCTGGCGGGCTGTGACGCTATGAAGGCGCGGGCGCCCTTCATTGGGCGTGACGTCACGCCGGGCTCACTGGTAGGCTGCAGCAGTTGTCCGCAGGGCAGCCAATGAGCACGCGAGATGGCCTGCTCTAGGTCTGCTAGCTGCTGCACTGCGTTGACAAGGAATACAAAATTAAGGATAATTTTTTGGCTTCAGTATCTCGAGAAGATGAATCTTTCCCGTAGCGTAAGCTAAACTTACGCAATACTCGTTCCCTCTCTAGAGAGAACCGAGGTTACGTTAGTAACCGAGTATCGTTTTTTTTTTGTTTTTCCACAGACTTGTCACTTATCTGCTTCTCTTTTGTTTTAATTTTTAAAGAGTTTTGTTTGACCATTTTAATTTCCTTTCTTTTCTTGTGCTTGTTTTGTAATACTCACTATCACAGGGCTTTCATCCAGTTCCCGAACTCTCTCAATTCAGATAATTTTACACATATAAACAAATTTAGTCATTCACTATATCATAGCTACTTGTTCTATTGTCTGACAAAAATAATATAGGTAATGAGAACAGCTTTATTGGACATTTGGCTATATTATATTATATTAAAATACAGAATGTGAGCATGAATTTAGAGAGAAAACACATTAAACAGGCACGTGATGACGCCTTAACGTACGACGCGATGACGGCATGAATATGCTAATTAGCGTATGACGTAATCTAGCGACATTTAGCGATTTTTAGGGAAGGCGTTAGCTACTTTCCTTTGAAAATAGTTGGCAACAGTGTTTGCATCAGAGCACGCTGTTTTTTCAGCGTTTTTCCTTAATTATAACTGTTTTTTAAGTGAAATTGTCAGTTTAAATTTCGGAGCGCTGACTATACGGTCAGCGCAAATCTGAACGTAGGTATGGAGTTAGGCAGTGATTTTACACGTTTGACCCTTGACCATGGTTGTAAGTGTACGCCGGATGACTCCATGTCAATTGAGGACGTACTGATAGCGATCAGCGAACAGGTCGGTGGTTTAAACATTAAATCTGCCTCAAGGATGAATAGAGCACTCGTTATTTTTCTTAAAGAAGTTTCAATGGTCGTTGAACTGTTAGAGAAAGGGCTTGTTGTGAATGATACATTTTTACCGGTACTGCCTTTGTCAAGTCCTTCCAAGAAAGTTGTACTTTCAAACGTACCACCCTTCGTAAAAGAAGGAATTTTGAAAGAAATTCTTGAACGGTATGGAAAATTAACTGCTCCGATTAAGATTATTCCGTTGGGTCTTAAAAATCCAAACTTTAAACATGTCATGTCTTTGCGACGTTTTACGTATATAGGCTAATACCCAATTCGCAAAATGAGCCACTTGACTTAGTGCTAAAAATAGCAGTAGAGGGTAAAGATTATACAATCTTTATCACTTCAGATCATATGCGGTGTTTTTTGTGTGGTGAACATGGACACCAGAAACAGACATGTCCCAAACAACAGGGCGTTAATATTTTGGCAGGTTCACAAACAACTCAAAATGCGGCCGTTCACGAGAATAATGCGGCCGTTAAAGAAAGTAACGCGCCCGTTCGGGAGAATAAAGCCCAATTTATACTTCTGCGTCGAACTTACGCCGTAGCTACGTCGTAGGCTATGCGTAGCGCGCGTACCCTTCGGCGTACCCTGACGTGCACCTCTCCAAAAATGTAACAACGCGTCAATTCTACGCGGACGCAAGCGCTGTGATTGGTCTGCTCAAACCGCTCCCTGGGGTTTCAGGAGAATAATGCGGCCTTTAAAGAAAGTAACGCGGCCGTTCAGGAGAATAACGCGGCCGTTCAGGGAGATAATGTGGGGTTTCAGGAGAATAATGCGGCCGTTAAAGAAAGTAACGCGGCCGTTCAGGAGAATAACGCGGTCGTTCAGGAGAATAACGCGGTCGTTCAGGGAGATAATGTGGGGTTTCAGGAGAATAATGCGGCCGTTAAAGAAAGTAACGCCGCCGTTCAGGAGAATAACGCGGTCGTTCAGGGAGATAATGTGGGGTTTCAGGAGAATAATGCGGCCGTTAAAGAAAGTAACGCGGCCGTTCAGGAGAATAACGCGGTCGTTCAGGGAGATAATGTGGGGTTTCAGGAGAATAATGCGGCCGTTAAAGAAAGTAACGCGGCCGTTCGGGAGAATAACGCGGTCGTTCAGGGAGATAATGTGGGGTTTCAGGAGAATAATGCGGCCTTTAAAGAAAGTAACGCGGCCGTTCAGGAGAATAACGCGGTCGTTCAGGGAGATAATGTGGGGTTTCAGGAGAATAATGCGACCGTTAAAGAAAGTAACGCGGCCGTTCAGGAGAATAACGCGGTCGTTCAGGGAGATAATGTGGGGTTTCAGGAGAATAATGCGGCCGTTAAAGATAGTAACGCGGCCGTTCGGGAGAATAACGCGGTCGTTCAGGGAGATAATGTGGGGTTTCAGGAGAATAATGCGGCCTTTAAAGAAAGTAACGCGGCCGTTCAGGAGAATAACGCGGTCGTTCAGGGAGATAATGTGGGGTTTCAGGAGAATAATGCGGCCGTTAAAGAAAGTAACGCGGCCGTTCAGGAGAATAACGCGGTCGTTCAGGGAGATAATGTGGGGTTTCAGGAGAATAATGCGGCCTTTAAAGAAAGTAACGCGGCCGTTCAGGAGAATAACGCGGTCGTTCAGGGAGATAATGCGGGGTTTCAGGAGAATAATGCGGCCGTTAAAGAAAGTAACGCGGCCGTTCGGGAGAATAATGCTGCCGTTCAGGGAGATAATGTGGGGTTTCAGGAGAATAATGCGGCCTTTAAAGAAAGTAACGCGGCCGTTCAGGAGAATAACGCGGTCGTTCACGAAGTGATAGATGAAGTTGTTGAGAGAAATGTAGAGATAAACAATGTAAACACTGGAGATGACACAGTAGATGGCGCTACAAGTGCTAAGGCTGTAGGAGGGAAAAATGAAAGTATAGAAGCACAAAAAGTATCTCCTCAGCCTAAAAACAGAGATGAAGATCTATTGATGGAGTATGTAGAAACAAATTACAAAAATGATGATAAATCAGATGAAGTAAATGAAAATTGTAGTCAGTCGTTTACAGCCGGCTCTGGTGTCGCCAGGTCTGATAGTGATTTAGATGAATGTGAGAGTGTAGGGAGTCTTTTAGAAATGGGAGACATTGATTCCCAAACAGGCACATCAGAATTGAATGGCAGTGAAACAAAAGTTTATTCCACAAGAGAGATTAGTGCTTTCCTTGATGAAACTAAAGGTGTACGGAATCCACCATTTGATGTGTTTTTTCCAGATTTAAGACGATTTTTAGCGTCTTGTAGAGATGTGATGATAAATGCAACAGTTGAGGAGTTTAGTAGACAAAAACGGTATTGTCTTAAAAAAATAATTACCAAAGTAAAGAAGACGATTCAGCAAGATATGAAAAAAAGTAGCCGTTAAGAGTTTGGGAAAAGACAGTGCTGTGTAGATATCACCTGCTGTATTAAGATATTATGACATCCTTAAATATCGGATCTCTAAATGTAAATTGATGTCGTAATAAAGAAAAGAGAAGTGCACTCTTCAAATTTTTGGCTTTTAAAAAGTCAAGTGTGATATTTTTGCAAGAAACACACACAGATGTATTTAACCAGGTAGAATGGCTAAGTGAATGGAAAGGACAGGTTTTTCTTAGCCATGGTTCCAGTGTAAGCGCTGGAGTAGCTGTTCTCATATCGGAAAGTGTTCAAGGTAATGCTTCCAATATGATAGAAATTATTCCTGGAAGAATGCAGCGGGTAGATATTATTTAGCAAGGTCTGTCGTTTTCCCTTATTAATGTATATTCTCCTAATGTTGGGTACGAACGAGTTTTATTCTTTAAGAAATTACAAGACGCAATGATTAATATTCCTCGTGATAACTTGATTATTGTGGCTGGAGATTTTAACTGTACTCTTGATCATACAGTTGATAGGAATCATGACGAACCACATCCTAATTCCGCTGAAGCTCTTAAGAAAGTAGTAACTTTTTATTCCCTGGTAGATGTGTGGAGAGAATCTTTCCCCAAAAGTAGGCAGTACACATGGTTGAAAGTGAATTCCAACATAATATCGGGCGCTAGATTAGATCGAATATATGTTCAGAAATGTCGAAGAGGAAATATTTTTGATAGTAAGATTGTTCCTACTCCAATTTCTGACCATTTATATGTCTCTGTTATAGTTACAACATCGAGTAATACCTTTAAATCTTATTGGCATTTTAATAATGCTTTGTTGCGAGATCACACGTTTGTACATCTATTCGCTTTCTTTTGGAGAGCTTGGAGAGAGAGAAAGACAGAGTTTAAATCCCTATGTCAGTGGTGGGACATTGGGAAAATCCATATTCAGTCTTTTTGCCAACATGTAAAAAATAATACAAAAGAAATTCAGAAGAAAAACGAACAGTTGGAACAAGAAATTATGAGATTGAATAGTTCCATAAGTGAATGCGGTAGAACACGTGTGGATTTGCTTGAACAATATAATTTTCTCCTGAAGAATTTGCATGAAGAAAGAGATCAAGGAACAATTGCACAAAAAAGATTTACTCAGCTTAATAACATGGACTCTTCAACATCATTCTTTTTTGCTTTGGAGAAAAGGATTAGAGAAAAGAAGTCAATTAGTCATCTAAAATTGTCCGATGGAAGAGAGACAACAGATAAGAGAGAAATTATTTCACAAGTTTTGTCCTTTTATGAAGAACTGTATAGTGCTGAACCTTGTGATTCTAAAGTAACAGATTTTTTTCTTACTGGAACTCCAAAATTGAATGAAGATGAGAAGACGCAATTAGAAAAGCCACTTTCACTCGAAGAGTTGAGCGAGGCTGCTAAACAGCAGTCTGTGGGACGATCTCCAGGACTGGATGGACTGACCTCCGAGTTCTACAAGGCTTTGTAGTCATTGATTGGACCAGATCTGCACTCTGTGTTTCTTGAATGTGGAAAATCAAAAATTCTTCCTCTCAGTTGCAGAAGAGCAATAATAACGTTGTTGCCAAAGAAAGGAGATTTAGGACTTTTAAAGAACTGGCGCCCTATCTCCCTTTTGGGGATAGATTATAAAATACTCTCAAAGGCATTAACAACCGATTGAAAAATGTTATGGCTTCAATAATTTATAAAGACCAGTCTTATTGTATTCCAAGACGTTCTATTTTTGATAACCTTTTTCTTGTGCGAGATTTGTTGCACTTTACTGAGATTTATGGACTTGATGTGGGACTTTTATCACTTGACCAGGAAAAGGCGTTCGATAGAGTCGACCACGAATACCTTTTTAATGCCTTATCAGCTTTTGGATTTGGAGAACAGTTCATCTTGTGGATCAAGATACTTTACACAGATGTTTTTAGTATGCTGAAGATAAATGGAACATTAACAAGAACTTTTCCTGTGCGCAGAGGTGTAAGACAAGGATGCAGCCTTTCGGGACTCTTATATGTAATATCTATTGAACCTTTATTGAGAGTTCTAAGAGAAAAGCTACAAGGTATTTCAGTTCTCACTCCCAATATATCGAAAACCACTGTAGTAAGGCTTATTGCCTATGCTGACGACGTTACAGTCATAAGATCTCAAGAAGACATTTTCCAATTGAGCAAGTGTCTGGACTGGTTTCAGAAAGCATCTTCAGCGAAGGTAAACTGGAATAAAACGGAGGCATTACTGTGTGGTCAGTGGCAGGAAGAAGCTCCTCCTCGTCTTCCACAACAGTGCCACTGGAACACAGAGGGATTGAAGATCCTCGGAATCTTTTTTGGCACTCAACAGTACATGACAAAGAATTGGGATGGAGTGGTTGAAAAGATATTGGGACGATTGAAGAGATGGAATTGGATTCAGCCACAGTTATCATGTAGAGGCTGAGTTTTAGTGATAAATAACTTGGCTGCTTCAATGTTGTGGCATCGACTGACTGTTTTAGACCCTCCTGCTGGACTTTTACAGTTAGTCCAGAAACATTTTGTGAACTTTTTCTGGGGAGGACATCATTGGGTTCATCCAGGCATACTGAGTTTACCTGTGTTTTAAGGGTGGTCAGGGTCTCATTGATCTAACCTCTAAATGGAAAGCTATGAGATTACAATCAGCTCAAAAACTACTGTATAACACCGATATTACGAGCAGCTAGCAAAATGGGACTTGATAGACAATTATTCCTTATTTCCAACAATGCAATCAAATGTTTTGGTATAAATGGATTCTATCAGTCTGTATTAAGAGCATGGAGTATATTTAAGGTGGAAAGAGAGAATCATTTTGGTCTTGAAGAACCACTTTTTCATAATTCATGGTTATGTCATCCATCTAACTTGCCAAGTACTGAAATTAACACTTTTATTTCATCTGGTGTTTTAAAAGTGGTGGATTTAGTTGACACAGAACATAATACATAGTTTTGTGCACAAGAAATAAACAAACAAATGGGCAGGAAGTCAGAAAGGATAGAAGAAGAATGTTCTAAGCAAGTTAAAATCATCATTTCCTATATCATTTAACAAGTTTCTTGAAGATTATTTTGTCAATGACTTAAATCAAAGTCTTTTCCCTGAATTATTTGTAACACCGTACAATTGGCAGGATAGTGGGGATATGAGACAACTTTTTTCCTTAAAAGAACTTCAACATATGTCATTTTCAGAAAGCAGTAAGCAACTATTGTATATAGCCTGTGTGAAGTCAAGATTTTGTGAACATTTTAAAAATAAGACGGATACAAAATGGAGGAGTTATTTAACTGTGTTCATTCACCTTCATGGCATTTGTTTTATAAAAGTCCATTGCCAAAACAATCAGGAGATTTACAGTAGCGTATCCTGCACTGTGCATTAGCAACAAAAACATTTTTGTTCAAGTGCAACCTTAGTACATCTTCAGTTTGTACATTTTGCAATGTATCGGATACTGTGTTTCACATTTTTTTGATTGTTACAGAATTGTACCTCTTTTGAATCTATTAGAAAATATATTTGAAGGCTTTGGTTGGAATTTTTCAAAGACAGTATTTATTTTTGGGGTTAAATATATTAAGTCTCAGAGTGAGTCCTGCACCTTTTCCAATTTTTTAATTGGTCAAGCGAAGTTAACTATTTGGAAAGCATATAAAATTGAAAATGAAGATAAAGGAATTAATATAGTAGGATTGTTCAAAGCTTTGGTAGAATCCAGAGTTAAAATAGAGTATGAATTTTATAAAATGAACAATGATGTGCAAATTTTTTTTAAAAAGTGGTGTATAAATGCAAACTTTATTTTTGTGAATGATGATGACAAATTAGTGTTTCAGTGGTATTGCTGAATTTTGAAGGAATTAATATTGAATTTATAATTGTATTTATTGTTATTTATTATGGAAATGTGATGACTATTGTATAATATGAAAGAAAAAGAAAAAAGAGTGTTAAACGTCTCCCTCCCTCTCTCTCTCTCTCTCTCCATCTCTCTCTCTCTCTCTCTCTCTCTCTCTCTCTCTCATCTCTCTCTCTCTCTCTCTCATCTCTCTCTCTCTCTCTCTCTCTCCATCTCCCTCTCTCTCTCTCTCTCTCTCTCTCTCTCTCTCTCCATCTCCCTCTCTCTCTCTCTCTGCTGTAGGTTAAGCTGGTGTAATATGACAGATAAAGGTTGTTCTGCTCTGACTTCAGCTCTGAAATCAAACCCATCACACCTGAGAGAGCTGGACCTGAGCTGGAATAATCTAGGAGACTCTGGAGTGAAAAACCTCAGTGATCTACTGATGAACCCACAATTCAAGCTGGAGAAACTACAGTTAGTATCATTATATTGTACAGCAGTGACAGTGTGATTAAAGTTTAGTTTAAATGTGCATTGTGTAATATTTCTGAGGATCTATTGACAGAAATGCAATATAAGATCCATAACTATGTTTCCTGTCAAGTTTGTGTTTATAAATCACGAATGATATGTCATAAGTGGCGTACGCCTCTTTCAGGGCCAGTTTTGTGCAACGGTTATAAATGAGGCCCCTGGCCTTTGCCATTGGTCAATATTAAAATAAGTGTTGAACTAGTAAATAATCGCATTTAAAGTTTTTGTAACAATGTACTGATTGTGTACATGTTGTTCTGCAGAAATATCATGAGATTTGCATCTGCTGCTGCAATAAACAAGAGATAAAAAATAAATAATTAAAAAAATGAAAGAATAAACAACAGTTTCCAGCAAACAGAGCTAGTGTGACACGATTACAAGCAGAATATGGGAACTATAGACTAAATGACAGACTATATGCTGTAGCTCTTTAACCCCTATAATCCCCCATGACAAAAATTATAATCAAATTACTAAGCAACCACTGAATGGAATAACACAAAAATATGTATCACTTCAAAGCTTAGAAACTCTGCTTTTTAATGCATCTGACCATTTCGATCAACTCTTGACGAGTTCTGAGTCGTCCCTGTAAACCGCAGTGAACCGCTGGTGACGCCACCTAGCTACGAGTTATGGCATGTCAAATAAGAAAGATATGTAAAATTTCCCTTCAGCACACTTTTTTGTCTTTTATCAGCAGTGTCTCAGCATGAGATTGTCCAAATGTAATATAAAAAAAAAATTCTGAAAATATACAGTTTTCTATCAAATGACATCTACCTTTTAACTCTCCCTGATTTAGTTTTGGAGTTTTGAGTCTTTACTTTTGTGTGTGTCACTAAAAATGCCTTCAGGGTTTAAAGGGTTAATAAGATGTTCATCATTGATCTGAGTCATTTTCTCTTTCTGTCTTCAGCCTGAGTTATTGCAGTATTACAGAGAAACAGAGTCTCATCCTGACTTCAGCTCTGAAATCAAACCCATCACACCTGAGAGAGCTGGACCTGAGCTGGAATAATCTAGGAGACTCAGGAGTGAAAAACCTCAGTGATCTACTGATGAATCCACAATTCAAGCTGGAGAAACTACAGTTAGTATCATTGTACTGTACATTATTACTGTTTAGTTTATTTTAAGCAGTATCGGCTGGTGAAAAATATCATCAGGTCTTTTAGCGTTGTGGCTCTTCCTCCTGTTGTTTTGTTGCAAAAAATACGGACAATATTGTGTTTAAAATGAACATCACTTAATATTAATACCTATCGTTTGTTGAACTGAATATTAATACCTATCGTTTGTTGAACTGAATATTAATACCTATCGTTTGTTGAACTGAATATTAATACCTATCGTTTGTTGAACTGAATATTAATAACCATCGTTTGTTGAACTGAATATTAATACATATCGTTTGTTGAACTGAATATTAATACCTATCGTTTGTTGAACTGAATATTAATACCTATCGTTTGTTGAACTGAATATTAATAACCATCGTTTGTTGAACTGAATATTAATACCTATCGTTTGTTGAACTGAATATTAATAACCATCGTTTGTTGAACTGAATATTAATACATATCGTTTGTTGAACTGAACATTAATACCTATCGTTTGTTGAACTGAACATTAATACCTATCGTTTGTTGAACTGAATATTAATGCCTATCGTTTGTTGAACTGAACATTAATACCTATCGTTTGTTGAACTGAATATTAATGCCTATCGTTTGTTGAACTGAACATTAATACCTATCGTTTGTTGAACTGAACATTAATACCTATCGTTTGTTGAACTGAACATTAATACCTATCGTTTGTTGAACTGAATATTAATAACCATCGTTTGTTGAACTGAATATTAATACATATCGTTTGTTGAACTGAATATTAATACCTATCGTTTGTTGAACTGAATATTAATACCTATCGTTTGTTGAACTGAACATTAATACCTATCGTTTGTTGAACTGAATATTAATACCTATCGTTTGTTGAACTGAATATTAATAACCATCGTTTGTTGAACTGAATATTAATACATATCGTTTGTTGAACTGAATATTAATACCTATCGTTTGTTGAACTGAATATTAATACCTATCGTTTGCTGAACTGAATATTAATACCCATCGTTTGTTGAACTGAATATTAATACATATTGTTTGTTGAACTGAATATTAATACCCATCGTTTGTTGAACTGAATATTAATACATATCGTTTGTTGAACTGAATATTAATACCTATCGTTTGTTGAACTGAATATTAATACCTATCGTTTGTTGAACTGAATATTAATACCCATCGTTTGTTGAACTGAATATTAATACCCATCGTTTGTTGAACTGAATATTAATACATATTGTTTGTTGAACTGAATATTAATACCCATCGTTTGTTGAACTGAATATTAATACATATCGTTTGTTGAACTGAATATTAATACCTATCGTTTGTTGAACTGAATATTAATACCTATCGTTTGTTGAACTGAATATTAATACCCATCGTTTGTTGAACTGAATATTAATACCCATCGTTTGTTGAACTGAATATTAATACATATCGTTTGTTGAACTGAATATTAATACCTATCGTTTGTTGAACTGATTAATACATATCGTTTGTTGAACTGAATATTAATACCTATCGTTTGTTGAACTGAATATTAATACCTATCGTTTGTTGAACTGAATATTAATACATATCGTTTGTTGAACTGAATATTAATACCTATCGTTTGTTGAACTGAATATTAATACCTATCGTTTGTTGAACTGAATATTAATACCTATCGTTTGTTGAACTGAATATTAATACCCATCGTTTGTTGAAATGAATATTAATACATATCGTTTGTTGAACTGAATATTAATACCTATCGTTTGTTGAACTGAATATTAATACCTATCGTTTGTTGAACTGAATATTAATACCCATCGTTTGTTGAACTGAATATTAATACCCATCGTTTGTTGAACTGAATATTAATACCTATCGTTTGTTGAACTGAATATTAATACCTATCGTTTGTTGAACTGAATATTAATACCCATCGTTTGTTGAACTGAATATTAATACCCATCGTTTGTTGAACTGAATATTAATACATATTGTTTGTTGAACTGAATATTAATACCCATCGTTTGTTGAACTGAATATTAATACATATCGTTTGTTGAACTGAATATTAATACCTATCGTTTGTTGAACTGAATATTAATACCTATCGTTTGTTGAACTGAATATTAATACCCATCGTTTGTTGAACTGAATATTAATACCCATCGTTTGTTGAACTGAATATTAATACATATCGTTTGTTGAACTGAATATTAATACCTATCGTTTGTTGAACTGATTAATACATATCGTTTGTTGAACTGAATATTAATACCTATCGTTTGTTGAACTGAATATTAATACCTATCGTTTGTTGAACTGAATATTAATACATATCGTTTGTTGAACTGAATATTAATACCTATCGTTTGTTGAACTGAATATTAATACCTATCGTTTGTTGAACTGAATATTAATACCTATCGTTTGTTGAACTGAATATTAATACCCATCGTTTGTTGAAATGAATATTAATACATATCGTTTGTTGAACTGAATATTAATACCTATCGTTTGTTGAACTGAATATTAATACCTATCGTTTGTTGAACTGAATATTAATACCCATCGTTTGTTGAACTGAATATTAATACCTATCGTTTGTTGAACTGAATATTAATACCCATCGTTTGTTGAACTGAATATTAATACCTATCGTTTGTTGAACTGCTGTATAAAATTAATGTCACATTTGAAATCGTGTGGATATTCGTATAATGTGATCAACATTAACACAGGAACTCAGACAGGGTGTTTTTGTATCGAAGAGTTTGAATCTTAAATCGATCTCTATGCACAGAGATCTGTGTATGTGTATATATGTGTTCTCTGTGCTAGTAAGCTAAATCCCTCTCTTGTGCTAAATCCCCACTTTTACAAAGGTACATTGTGGAGAACGGCAGTGCGCACGGTTTGCCAAGACAGTATAATCTGCACGAGACATCATATGCTCGCTGCTTGTGTGAATCACCAGTTTTGACTGTAAAAAGATTTAATTTGATCGGATGTCATGTAGCCTCATGGGCGTCGGAACCATTGTATATGTGTGGGACAAGACCCACCCACTTTTTATGACCAATGATATAGGACCCACTCACTTTTACCGTCTCTAATTCAGAGCATATGTCTGTTTACTTTTCAGAGCGCCGTCTGTCAAATTCATTCCACTTGAGGAATGCCCTAATAAATTAAACTCCATTTCTGCTGAATCATATTTCTCAACGAGCCGCAACTGATGAAAATAAGCGCCCGTTGTCCCTTCCAGTCAAATATTGCGTTGCAAACATCAATAACAGCTTTAAGTTGTCAATGCTGGCAAATGACCATGGTCATCATCGGGATAATCCACGGATAGCTGTGCATTTAATGCACGACGTGAAGCGGAGTTTACTTTACTTGTTTAATTAAAATGCACCAGAATACATGAAATGGCATTTACTCCAGTAACATTTTTTCTGGGGGAGGAGCCACACACTTGTTCTCTTACGAGAGTATCTCTCGTACTGCGGAATATCTTTATATTTAGGCTTCAATATCTTTAGATATTGAAGCCAAAAATTATCCTTTAATTTTGATTAATGTAAAACGCTGTGCAGCAGCGTGCAGACATAGGCAAGACGGCTCGCGCGCCTATTGGCTGCCCTGCGGCAACAGCAGCAAGCCTATCGAGAGAGGCCCTGCATGACTTGACATCCAATGGGGGTGCTTCGCGCCCATTTCGTCGCGTCCCGCCAGAATAGGCGTGGCCTTGGCCTATAAATACGCTCGACAGGCTGATACAAACTGATTTTCATCTCTTCAGCGAAGCACTACTGCATCGCTGGATCCGGAGTGAGAAGCCGCGCCGTCTGATAGTAAGCCTTCTGCGGGACGAGCCCTCGAGCCTGAAGCCGCTGGCCTTCACCTCGCCGCCTTCAGCCGCCGTACCTGCTACGCTTTCCGGCGTTAATATCCTTTTTCACTGCTAGAGTGTGTGTTCGCCGTCGCGACTCACACTCTCTCTTTCGCTCTCTTTATCTAAAAGAGCAGAGTCTTAAGCTTATCTAAAAGAGCAGAGTCACTAATGGCGCCGCCGCTTCCGCCATTAGTGACGACAAGATAGCTGCATCGGTAGAGGAGGCCAGCTATTGCCATGGTGAGTGAGACTCCCGCCCGCTGTAGTGCCGCGCCGCAAAGCGCCGTATTCAGCGGGTCCCCGATCCTTCTCCAGCCGTGAAAGCTCGCCGGTTCGCCCGCCAGCTTCACCAGCTTCAATCGAGTCGCTCACTGACGGACAACGGCCGCCGCGCGCCGCCGCTTCCGCCATTATTGACGACGAGATAGCTGTATCTGTAGAGGAGGCCAGCTGCTATATCCCCGCGTTGGACAGTGAGGATTGGGCGAGCTCTGTGGATCTCCCCCTTCTGCCCGCGAGTCTGAGACTTCAGGGCATGCGACTTTTGAACTACTTGGACGACTGGTTGATTCTAGCTCGATCACGATCAGAGCTCATAGAACACAAGACCGCATTACTCGAGCATCTCGAGAATTTGGGTCTCACAGTCAATTGGGCGAAGAGTTCGCTGTCTCCCAGCCAGAAAATCTCTTTTCTGGGAACAGTGATGCACTTGCTGTCTATGACAGCATGTCTGTCGCCGGAGCGAGGACTGAACATTCAGCGCGCCGTGAAATCCTTCCGCCGCGGCTCTATAGTCCCGCTCAAACGGTTTCAGAAAATGCTGGGCCTCATGGCCTCAGCATCCTCAGTACTTCAGCTGGGCCTGCTTCGCATGCGCCCACTGCAGTTATGGCTGAAAGCACGAGTTCCGCCCGGGGCTTGGGCCGCTGGTCTGTTTCGCCTCAGGGTCGACAGGAAATGCGTCTCGGCTCTGAAACCTTGGAAAAAAGCCGACTGGTACCAGTCAGGCGTGAGTCTGGGGACTCCCTCGAGTGTGATGGTGGTGTCCACGGACGCCTCCACCTCGGGATGGGGAGCGCTGCTCGAGGGCAGATCGTTCTTTGGCCAGTGGTCAGAATGGGAGAAGCTCCTACACATAAACTGTCTAGAGATGCTGGCAGTAGACAACGCGCTAAGGCGCTTTTGTCCCCAGATAAAAGGCCGCTACGTCTTAGTCCGGTCGGACAACATGTCAGTGGTGGCGTACATAAATCACCAGGGCGGCGTCAGGTCCCGAAGCCTTTACAGGCTGACGAAACGCCTCCTGGACTGGGCTCAGCACAACCTGCTTTCACTGAAAGCAGCGCATGTGCCTGGTCACCTGAATCTGGGACCAGACAGACTGTCCAGAAACAATGTCCCAGCAGGGGAATGGTCGCTGCACCCGCAGGCGATCCAACTGCTGTGGGAGACATTCGGCAGAGCGCAGGTGGACCTGTTCGCGTCCCAGGAAAACGCTCACTGTCCGAACTTTTTCTCCAAGAGCAGGGATGCGCTGGCCCACGTATGGCCCCGACGCCCACTCTATGCTTTCCCCCCCGTCTCGCTCCTGCTTCAAGTGCTGGAACGAATCAGGGAAAATGGATGCCCAGTGCTGCTCGTGGCTCCGCTATGGACGAACCAAACCTGGTTCCCAGTCCTGATGCAGCTGACCAGCACTGCCCCATGGCCGATACCGGTGAGGAGAGACCTCCTCTCTCAGGCAAAGGGCTCGATTTGGCATCCTCGCCCGGAGTTATGGTCCCTACATGTGTGGGCCATCAACGGGTACCCGCTAACCTCCCGGAGGGAGTGTTAAACACGATCACGCAGGCTAGGGCCCCGTCTACTAGACGGCTCTACTCCTCAAAAAATGGTCAGTGTTCTCTACCTGGTGTCAAGCTCAGGGCTTTTCACCCGTAGACTGCGGGGTTACGGAAGTGCTCTCCTTCCTTCAGGAGCTGCTGGATAATCGTAGAACCCCGTCCACGCTCAAAGTATACGTGGCGGCCATAACAGCGTTTGCAAAACTGACGTCTGGCCAGTCACTGTGGAAAAACGACCTCGTCGTGCGATTCCTCGGGAGCTCGGAGGCTGAATCCTTCCAGACCTCCCTCAGTCCCTATGTGGGACCTTTCTACGGTTCTGGAAGCCCTGAAAGGTGCCCCATTTGAGCCAATCCATTTGTCAGACATGAAGCACCTGTCTTTCAAAACGGTATTTTTTTGTGGCTCTTGCTTCAATGAAGCGCGTGAGGGACTTACAAGCGCTTTCAGTAAGCGCGTCCTGTATGGAGTTTGGGCCTAATGACTCAAAAGTCGTACTCAAACCAAGGCACGGGTATGTGCCAAAATCCCTCAACACACCGTTCAGGGCCCAGGTTATTTCCCTGTGCGCCCTCCCGGTGAACAATGAGGAGGCGGATGCTAATCTCCTTTGCCCCGTCAGGACGCTGAGAGCTTATGTGTCCCGCTCGTCTGTCTTCAGGCAGACCGAGCAGCTCTTTGTTTTGGCGGACACTCCAAGGGACTGGCCGCATCAAAACAGAGCCTATCCAGATGGATAGTCGATGCCATAGCGCTGGCTTACACTTCTAAGGGCCTGCAGTGTCCTTTGGGTGTCAGAGCGCACTCCACGAGAGGCGTGGCCTCTTCGTGGGCGTGGTCTAGTGGGATTTCCTTGCATGATATCTGTATGGCGGCGGGCTGGGCCTCGCCGTCTACATTTATAAGGTTCTATAACCTAGAGGTTCCCGCCTTACAGGCCAAGCTGCTGTCGGTCTAGAATTCAGTACTATCTGTCCCGCTGCGCCGGCGCAGAATGCTGAGTTTTGATTGAGTATCGCTCACTGATCGATGGAACAGCTCCATGGGTGTTGAATAGCCCGTACTTTTGCCCAGTTCAGGCTGAACGCGTTCACCCTGTCTGCGGGATATACTGTTGACATAACTAGCTCCTATGGGATGCTATTTCATGGGGAATGATGCTGGTAGCCTCTCTTCTCCGACTCTCTGTGAGTCTACGGTGATTATGCACTATATGAGCCCCGGGCTACTGCCCTTGGGACTTTGGTGTCGGATCCCAGTACGCACGGCGTCTTACATTGTGTTCCCCATAGCGTAAGATATTACGCA
Source organism: Siphateles boraxobius (assembly GCF_051911475.1). NCBI lineage: Eukaryota > Metazoa > Chordata > Actinopteri > Cypriniformes > Leuciscidae > Siphateles > Siphateles boraxobius. The sequence continues at coordinate 2,587,590 of NW_027508819.1, read as the reverse complement.
GTACGAGAGATACTCTCGTAAGAGAACGTACTCGGTTACTAACGTAACCTCGGTTCTCTCTAGAGAGGGAACTAGTACTGCGTATCTTGCCGTGCATACAACAGCGCTGGTTCGCTTCAGCGATGAAAACCCGTTTGTATCAGCCTGTCGAGCGTATTTATAGGCCAAGGCCACGCCTATTCTGGCGGGACGCGACGAAATGGGCGCGAAGCACCCCCATTGGATGTCACGTCACGCAGGGCCTCTCTCGATAGGCTTGCTGCTGTTACCGCAGGGCAGCCAATAGGCGCGCGAGCCGTCTTGCCTATGTCTGCACGCTGCCGCACAGCGTTTTACATTAATCAAAATTAAAGGATAGTTTTTGGCTTCAATATCTCGTGGAAAAGAGGTTTTCCCCATAGCGTAAGATATTACGCAGTACTCGTTGCTTCTCTAGAGAGAACCGAGGTTACGTTAGTAACCGAGTACGTTTTCTGCTTCCGACGCCCATGCGTATCCTATACGGCATTTTACCTGCTAGAGATACATGCTAAGTTTTAATGTTGTTTAAAGGTGGAGTAGACTTGAATGAACGACAAATTTCGGTATTTTGTTAGGAGCCGAGCTCGTGGATGGTTCTGCTCTAGTGCTACACAATTAATCGAATTTCTAATCACGATTACGATTACAGATGCCACGATTTCGTAATCGTTGAAAGCCGCGATTACAATAAAAAAAAGTCCACTTACATTATTCTGCGTGCTTAAGGAGTGTGTTTAGAGCATGTTACGTTGTGAGAAGAGAATCACGGCCACTTCAGAGAACCCAGCTCAATAGGATCTACCAGTGACGTAAGTGTAAGCTGGAATAAAAAGTCTCTCACCTCAGAAAAACAGACTTTCCTGTCCTGTCAGCCGTTATACAGCGCTAGTAGCGAGCTCTCTTCATTGCACGCACAAATGCGGCGGCGCGCGCTGTATATCGCTTCACTATATAAAGCACAAAAGAAACTACAAGCATGCAACATCGTTACGTTGTAAATTAGTAGCCTGAGTCACGAAATAAAAGTAAAATACCAATAAATCACATTACTGGTATGTCATGTACTAGCTGAGAAGGATTTGCATGAAGGTATGATGTTGATTCTATTCATCAGGAGCAGTTTCCATGTTTCATGAACAGTTCATGTTAGTATTGTGTATTCACCATGATAACTGTTGCTTCCATAACCCCAAAAGGCCACTTTATTTTCACTTTGGGCTATTTTGCATATTTTTAAATGACTGTGGTGGCTCATACCAACATTGTATTATATATATATATATATACTGTATATATATATAATTTCTAAAATAGTGGGTCGCTCCTTGATGACCATGTGAAAATGTGGGTTCCATGGCCAAACGAGTTGAGAACCACCGGTATAAAGCTATTCAAAACATCATTCAATGTAAACTGTGATAATCGTAATTAATACTCCCATGACCATCACGGTGCTGCGTTCGAGACACGAATACCTCTGGGCATATCTAGTTCCTTTGTCTATTCCCCGATCTAGTGCCTCATCTGGTGGCCACCTCATCCTAGTCTGCTAGAATTAAGCTGGAACCACTAATCTTTCTTTCCCAGCCAATGTTCTCACTGAGTTGGTCATGGGGAACATCAGTGGCCCATTTCAGTCGGTTCTCTCCGACGAACGTCTCCATTCCCTCCTTCAGTGAACGAAGGTTACCATACGTAACCGAGACGTTTTTTATTGAGACGTTTACATATTTTTGGAAGCAGTTTGGGTTGAAGAAGCATGAATTTAGATCGTTACGACAGTGGTGGGATTATGGTAAAGTGGAGATACAGCAACTGTGCCGTCAGTACACACTCAATGTTTCCAGGGAAATTCCCCGGTCAATGAGACACCTAGAGACTGAAATTGTAGAACTGCAAAATTCAGTAGCGTTCACAGTAAATGGAGATCATACTGAGCTCATCAGATCCAAAAGGAAGATTTTAGATGAACTGCTAGGTGTTAAAGCACAGGGCGCGTTGGTCCGCTCTTGATTTCAGAGTGTTGAGCAGAAAGATGGCCGACTAAGTTCTTCTTCTAAATGGGGAAGAGGGGTTTGAAGATGTTAGACTTCCTTTATTAATCCTCGAGAGGAAATTAAGGTGTTACAGCAGCAACAGAAAATCAAGACAACACGCATGAAATAAATAAACAATAGTCAATCAATCAATCAATCAATCAAATAAAATGTTAATTTCATCAGTCTTTTCTCCTTGTTTCCACAAGCGCTTGCGCTCCCGTAGCGCCTGTCGTTGCTATGCAACCATGAACCGCGCGCTCCATGACATGGCGAGGAAGTATCAGCAAAAGGATTAATTGATTTCTAGCCCTTGCATTAGCTTTACTACTAGATATATTTATGGAGATGAGGAATAAAAACCCGCCCTGTACAGTATGATCAGCTGTTCGGCCGAGCTTTCCATGTTGTAACGGAAAGGCCGGAGCTGATTGGTTGGTTTTGTCACATGACCTGCTGTGCGCTTGCGGCATTCTGAGAAGTTGAAATGTTTTCAACCGACCGCGTCGCTTCTATTAACATTTGAAATAACAAATTTGCACACGCATAAAACGCGATGTCCTAAACCTCTGACTGGTTCGATGAGTAGACATTTAAAATTGTTGTGCAATTCTGGTTTTACGTTTAAATATTTGATTATTCATGGTAAATGTAAAAATGTTAAATAAAATAGAACAATAAATGAATAAATAGTAGGGCCTATATTAAAAATAAATAGACATATGAGACTGTTTATTCACATGTTTAAAACGTAGTTTAACAAAGCCAACATTTAAAAACATTTTGGCAATTTTTTTTTTCTTTATCCATTTGAAAATCTTGTTAACATATGCTATAGTGGTGGGAAGTTCGGATCATTTTACTGACTCGGATCTTTGAGTCTCGTTCAGCAAAATGAACGAATCTTTTTTCGAGTCATTTCGTACATTTCAGCAGAATATAATTAAAATGTCATGTTAAATAGCCCAAAACATCTAGTAGCCTACTTACGAAAATGTTGATTCCATGTGAAATAAATAAAAATAGACTATAGGGTAATGCAACCAAAGCCAAATTATAAGAAACCGAAAAGTTAATTGATTAGTTGGGTCTTAAGTTCAAGCTATTGCAGTCTGTTAGTTCACCTCAGCTCCTGATTCTCCGCCTCTTGTGTCTTCGGGTTCAAACTTCAAAACGTTACTGTCGATGTCGACTCGTCAGTGTCTGTGGGTCGTGTGGTGTGACACAGCAGCCACACACAAATGCACTGACTCACTGCAGCAGAAGAAGAGACTATGCTGTCAGTACCGGAAAGAGAAATGATTAGTTCGTCTGGTTCGGGTTCGGCCGGGTCCGAGTCTTTCGTTCTTCCTGTCAGTCCCATAGAGACTATGCTGTCAGTACCGGAAAGAGAAATGATTAGTTCGTCTGGTTCGGGTTCGGCCGGGTCCGAGTCTTTCGTTCTTCCTGTCAGTCCCATAGAGACTATGCTGTCAGTACCGGAAAGAGAAATGATTAGTTCATCTCTTCGGTTTCGAGTCGTTCGTTCTTCAAGTCAGACTCACAAATATAGCACTATGCAGAAACAGAAATGATTAGTTCATCTTTCGAGTCTGAGTCCTTCGTTCTTTTGTCACATGACAGCCCTATTAAATACTTAACTACCTTTGTGTTATTACTGAATAAAAATCAGTTTTAAAAAATTGAAATGTGTGGTATGTATTTTGGATTCATGCATTTTTCCATTCACTATGTGATTCACTATGTTTTTTAGTCCATAATAAATCACCTAAAAGTTTACAAGTTGTTTTGTGAAAAGTCACAGTAGCTAAATATATATATATATATATATATATATATGTATATATATGTATACACACTCACCTAAAGGATTATTAGGAACACATTTACTAATACTGTGTTTGACCCCCTTTCGCCTTCAGAACTGCCTTAATTCTACGTGGCATTGATTCAACAAGGTGCTGAAAGCATTCTTTAGAAATGTTGGCCCATATTGATAGCATAGCATCTTGCAGTTGATGGAGATTTGTGGGATGCACATCCAGGGCACTAAGCTCCTCAAAGATACTCTATTGGGTTGAGATCTGGTGACTGTGGGGGCCATTTTAGTACAGTGAACTCATTGTCATGTTCAAGAAACCAATTTGAAATGATTCGAGCTTTGTGACATGGTGCATTATCCTGCTGGATGTAGCCATCAGAGGATGGGTACATGGTGGCCATAGAGGCATGGACATGGTCAGAAACAGTGCTCAGTTAGGCCGTGGCATTTAAACAATGCCCAATTGGCACTAAGGGGCCTAAAGTGTGCCAAGAAAACATCCCCCACACCATTACACCACCACCACCAGCCTGCAGAGTGGTAACAAGGCATGATGGATCCATGTTCTCATTCTGTTTACGCCAAATTCTGACTCTACCATCTGAATGTCTCAACAGAAATCCAGACTTATCAGACCAGGCAACATTTTTCCAGTCTTCAACTGTCCAATTTTGGTGAGCTCTTGCAAATTGTAGCCTCTTTTTCCTATTTGTAGTGGAGACGAGTGGTACCCGGTGGGGTCTTCTGCTGTTGTAGCCCATCCGCCTCAAGGTTGTGCGTGTTGTGGCTTCACAAATGCTCTGCTGCATACCTCGGTTGCAACGAGTGGTTATTTCAGTCAAAGTTGCTCTTCTATCAGCTTGAATCAGTCGGCCCATTCTCCCCTGACCTCTAGCATCAACAAGGCATTTTCGCACACAGGACTGCCGCATACTGGATGTTTTTCCCTTTTCACACCATTCTTTGTAAACCCTAGAAATGGTTGTGCGTGAAAATCCCAGTAACTGAGCAGATTGTGAAATACTCAGACCGGCCCGTCTGGCACCAACAACCATGCCACGCTCAAAATTGCTTAAATCACCTTTCTTTCCCATTCTGACATTCAGTTTGGAGTTCAGGAGATTGTCTTGACCAGGACCACACCCCTAAATGCATTGAAGCAACTGCTATGTGATTGGTTGATTAGATAATTGCATTAATGAGAAATTGAACAGGTGTTCCTAATAATCCTTTAGGTGAGTGTATATAATGTGTGTGTGTGTTTATATAATAATAATAATAATAATAATAATAATAATAATAATAAAAACTAAAAACACCACAGATGCACAAGAAACATTTAACAAAAAAGAAATGGACAGGGACAATAATAAGATGGAACTTTTTTTATTTTTCAGATGATGTTTATTGCACATATATTTTGATAATTTGGTCTTGCCCTGAAATAACTTTGCTCGTTCATCTGCATTGGCTCAAATAGGAAGTGTAGGCTACGAAAGACCCATAATATTGCTTCAGTAAAATGTTTAAAATTTGGATTTCGTTAGAGTTAGACCATGAGACTGTGTATCAAGCCAAGACACATTTTTATGAGACTTTGAAAATGCCAGAGAAACAGCACTTACGTTATGGGAACAACGGGTTATGGAAGCATCACGTTATTCATGATAAAACAGAAAAGCATCAATACGTTGCTGACTACTGAATAACTGGATCCAACCGCGTGATACATACGCGAGTTTGTGTAATATTGGGTAAATTACTGTCACAACAGCTTTTCCCACTTCTTCACTGAAGAACTCACTCCGGTAACTGATGCTGGATCTGTCCCCGTTGTTTTAAAAAGTAAGAATGGAAAGCACCGTAAGGCATTAGCATGAGCGCATCCGCTAGCCGGTCTTTGTACTGTACCAGCTCCGAGAGAAGCCTCGCGCCGCTTCCCTTTATCGCTAGCCTGTTGTGCCTGTGACTGTCTGATAGAGATCGGCGCGGGCGCTAAAAGAATCGCCCATAGCGGACTAGATTTGAGCTCTCTGATTGGCTAGAGTTTATGTCAAACATTTATCTATTTAATCAGCAATTGGCTAAACTGCTCCACAGACCCGCCTCCCTGGGTCATTTCTCCAGCACCACAGAGCTGATGACACGCGTAGAAAAAGCAGACATTTTGAATTTCTATCATATTTTTCACATGTACTGGGTGCATTTAATATCTCAAACACACAAATATTGCCAATTTCTGTATGTATTTGATTGCTTGTGGCTCTTAAACTGTTGGCTGGTGTTTCTCCATCTGTGAGCACTAAAATGTTTGACTCTAATTCCTCCTAGAGCTTTAACTCCACATACTCCAAACTCGGCTCAGACACTCAGACTGTTCTGACTCGCGTTGCTATATCTTTTCAGACTGATCGGACTTACGGTTTTCCTAAAAATGACGATCAAAGTCGGAAAAAACTCCCATTGACTTTCATTGCGGAATGTTCAGATTTTCAAACTGGCCAACTGTCAAAAATTCAAATCTAAACTCCTTGAAGCCCTAGACTGAATCAAACTGCCATTCTATATACTATATGAGCCATTGAGACTCATTTAAACTAATAAACTCATATATCTATGACACTTATCTATTAAACTCTTAAACTCATAATAAATTAATAAACCCTAAACTTGAACTCTTAGACTCATTTAAACGTATAAACTCTAAACTCATAAACTCATACACTTATAAACTCATACACGTATAAACTCATGAATTCATACACTTATGAACTCTTAAACTCATAAATTAATAAACTCTGAACTCTAACTAATTTAAACTTATAAACTCTAAACTCAAACTCGTACACTTATGAACTCATGAATTCATAAAATTATGAACTCAAATGAATAAACTCCGAACTCTTACTCATTTAAACTTATGAACTCTAAACTCTTAAACTCGTAAACCTATGAACTCATGAATTCATACACTTATAAACTCATAAACTTATAAGCTTATGAATTCATACACTTATGAATTTTCATAATTTCATACACTTATGAACTTTTAAACTCATATATAGTTCACCATAACAACCACCCAGAACACCCTAGCAACTGCCTAGCAACCACCCAGAACACCCTAGCAACCACCCAAAATACCTTACAACACCCTAGCAACTGCCTAGCAACCACCCAAAATACCTTAAAACACCATAGCAACCACCCAAAACACCTTAGAACACCCTAGCAACCACCCAGAACACCCTAGCAACCAACCAAAACACCTTAGAACACCCTAGCAACACCATAGCAACCACCCAGAACACCTTAGCAACTGCCTAGCAACCACCAGAACACCCTATCAACCATCCAAAATACCCTAGAACACCCTAGCAACACCATAGCAACCACCCAGAACACCCTAGTAACAGCCTAGCAACTACCAGAACACCCTAGCAACCACTCAAAATACCCTAGAACACCCTAGCAACACCATAGTAACCACCCAAAACACCATAGCAACCACCCAGAACACCCTAGAAACCTCCCAAAATACCCTAGAACACCCTAGCAACACCATAGTAACTACCCAAAACACCATAGCAACCACCTAGCAACTGCTAAACAACCACCCAGAACACCATAGCAACCGCCTAACAACCACCCAGAACACCCTAGCAACCAACCAAAATACCTTAGCAACCACCCAGAACACCCTAGCAACCACCCAGAACACCTTAGCAACCCACTAGAAACCCCCTAGCAACTTTAGATTACTTCAAACTATACTTTAAACTTTTTAAACTACTTTAAACTATTTAAAACTTTAAACTACTTTAAACTAATTCAAACTTTAAACTACTTTAAACTTTAATCTATTTAAACTTTAAACTACTTTAAAATTCAAACTAATTTAAACTTCAAACTACTTCTTCAAACTTTCAGGTCCAAACTTTCACAAGCGAACTTAAAGTTTGTCTCAACGAACTTTTTCTAGTGATAACAGACTAAAAACAGCGTAACAAATGACAGTAAATTATTCTGACAGAGTTACAGTTATACCGGACTAATGGCACTTTTCACTAAATCTTAATTTATTAAGCAGAATGTGTATTTAGAGGTTGTAAACTACACTTTAAAATTCCTTCAAATAAACTTTGTTTATCACAAGATCACAAGATTTGTTTACGTTTAAAATGTGAAATCAGTCCATTTAAATGTTAACTTTTCTATTGTTTCTATATTGATCCTATATATTAATCTACAGTGATAAGTTCACTTATTTGTGGAGTGAGGACGGATCCAGACTTGCATTGTAACTAGTTTCCTCAAATGCTCCTGTCTTGGATTATTCATATCAATAAGTTTCCATGATTTTGCTGGAGTATTAGTGACTGTATGGCATTTATTAATGATGTTTTTAACTCGCACATGAACTGAACATGGATTTGAGTTATTTTCTCTTTCTGTCTTCAGTCTGAGTGGATACAGTATTACAGAGAAACAGAGTCTCATCCTGACTTCAGCTCTGAAATCAAACCCATCACACCTGAGAGATCTGAACCTGAGCTGGAATAATCTAGGAGACTCAGGAGTGAAAAACCTCAGTGATCTACTGATGAACCCACAATTCAAGCTGGAGAAACTACAGTTAGTATCATTATACTGTACAGCAGTGACAGTGTGATTAAAATTTACTGTTTATTTTATTTTAAGGCAACTGGACTCAAGTCTCATCATTTATAGCACTGCACTTTCTGCTGTTTCTCCATCTGAAGAAAGATTCAGAAATACTATTAGTTAACTGTTCGTTATGTGTATCAGTAGAAAGAGTATTAAACTGTGAAACATTTGAAACTTTGTGGCTATAAGATTGTTTTATATACTGAAACCTGACAAATCTTTGCTTTGAAACAATACAGAAGTGATAACAGACTAAAAACAGCGTAACAAATGACAGTAAATTATTCTGACAGTTACAGTCATACTGGACTAATGGCACTTTTCGCTAAATCTTAATTTATTAAGCAGAATGTGTGTGTAAGCAATAAGGTACTGGAGGCTGTGCTGTATGGTGAATAAGTCACGGCTGAAGGGCGTTGTTAGGCTCGACGTGAAGCGAGTCAGCCGTGACTTATTCGCCATACAGCACTAGCCTCCAGTACCTTATTACTTTTATAAAACGGTTACCACAATACAGATATTAAAGCCGAAAAATATCTATCTATGCAACTTGCATGAAGTAAAATAACTAAAAGCCTTAAATAGTCTAATAGCCTAAAAATAGTCCCTGACCGTAAACAGCAACAGAAGTTACATACATATTTTCTCCATTAGATGAAGACAAAGACTATCTTTATGAGTGAGTCCGTCACTAGTGAAGACTTTTATATTGAAAGGACTCAAACTTGTGAACACGGAAAAGCAAGACACAACTGATAAATGATTAGGGCACGGAAACACCTTGACTGTTAAAAGCAGAGGTGCCGCTAAGGGGGGAAAGTTAGGACGATTCTAAGGGCCCACACACTTTTGGGGCCCCCAGAGATCGATTTTATTAATGGAATGGGTGGGGTAGTGGGCCCAACCTCATATTCTTTCATAGGGCCCAACATTTCTAGCCGCGCCCCTGGTTAAAAGCACAAGATATCGCAGCGAACATTCAGACAGATTTTTTATTATGAATATAGGTCTGACCTGAAGGAAAATGCTATATCTACTGTAAATGCAGGAACACTCGCTTACTCGATCTCTCACAATACTCTACTCTATAAGCTTCAATGAACAATATCAGTGAGATCAAACATGTGTTTACGTTGCTAAGAGTGGTTGCTAGGGGTGTTGTGTAGTGATACATAGAGCCGTTGCTAAGAGTGGTTGCTAGGGGTGTTGTGTAGTGACACATAGAGCCGTTGGGTGAAGCGGTCATAGCCGTGTTTATCGTGAATAAAACACAGATATTGACCAATCAGAATCAAGGATTAGAACTAACCATTTTATAATTAGATGTAAACTACACTTTAAAATGACTATAAATAAACTGTCATTCATGCACAAGATTTTTTTACGTTTAAAATGTGAAATCAGTCTATTTAAATGTTAACTTTTCTATTGTTTCTATATTGATCCTATATATTAATCTACAGTGATAAGTTCACTTATTTGTGGAGTGAGGACGGATCCAGACTTGCATTGTAACTAGTTTCCTCAAATGCTCCTGTCTTGGATTATTCATATCATTAAGTTTCCATGATTTTGCTGGTGTATTAGTGACTGTATGGCATTTATTAATGATGCTTTTAACTCACACATGAACTGAACATGGATTTGAGTTATTTTCTCTTTCTGTCTTCAGTCTGTATGGATGCAGTATTACAGAGAAACAGAGTCTCATCCTGACTTCAGCTCTGAAATCAAACCCATCACACCTGAGAGAGCTGAACCTGAGCTGGAATAAACTAGGAGACTCAGGAGTGAAAAACCTCAGTGATCTACTGATGAACCCACAATTCAATCTGGAGAAACTACAGTTAGTATCATTATACTGTACAGCAGTGACAGTGTGATTAAAGTTTACTGTTTAGTTTAAGTTACACTGATTATACCGTAGGATTGCATCTTCTGGGGTCTCGTTTATAAAACTGTGTGTAGGATCCTCACTAAAAGTGTTTGTGTGCCGAAAGCCAGAAATACAGTTTAAACCAAAATACTTTATACTCAATATGTCATGAAGTGTCTGTGTTCACATTATATTTGTGTAAAATTATTCCCGTTAAGGATTTGTTTGTAAGATAATCTCTCTTCCTCTGTTTATCTTTCTAGTCTGTATGACTGCGGCATTACAGATGTTTCTTCTTTAACTCAGTCTTTGACTAACTCAAAAGCACTGCAGTTTTTAAAAGAGCTTGATCTGAGAGACAATAATATAGGAGACTCAAAGCAGCGGCTCAGAGACGTGATACGAGACTCAAACTGTGTCCTGAGGTGAGGAAACATCACTTTATGATATTAAAGAGATCTTCATTTACCTCTGATACGTGAACAAACCTTTCAAACATTCGTGAAAGGAAATTTTCCTTAATCTATATTGCAACACTTGTGGTTTGTGTGAGAACAAAATGTAAAGTTGATTAAAATGTTTAACACAAAGGAGGAAAGAGAACAAAAGCACATTGTCACAGCTTTATACATCAACACCTGCTTTATTAACTGTGTCAGTAATAGTGAATCATTTCAGTGTGAAACAGACTTGGTCAGATTGTAGGAAACGCTGCACTCCTGATAAAATCAGTGCAGTTCCAGCTTCAGCTCACAGCGTCCAGCTCACATGAGAAATGTCTCTGTCATTAGTGTGTTTTTACTGTGACAAGCAACACGTCACACTACTCTACACTTACTTTACTCTCAGTTATTTACTAAAAGTAATTTTCACTTTGTTCCACTGAACACTGATTGTTCTCTCTTCTGGTTTCTCCTTAGAGAGTAGATGAAGATCGATCACCAAACGTCCCTATAAATCATTACATCAGTTTAAATCTGTGAGACGGAGATGAGAGGATCAGGAACCATCAGGAGATCCACAGAAGAGCCTCATTACTGTCTATGAGGAGAAATAAATGTGTGATTAGTGTGTAAATGTGTTTCATACAGGTGGAAGAGACTCAATTAAATAATGCAGCATATGTGTTAGCATGCGTATTAGAAACATGTGATATTGAATGATTAATGTTGGTTTAGTATTCAGCCAAATGATGGTTTAGTTTTATTTAAAGGAGGAACAGAGGAAGCGGCTCAGATGAGTCTGTCTGCAGAAATCTTCAGTTTAAGGCCTACTAATATAATAATGTCTGGATTGAACTCATACATAATGATTAACATGTTTCCTATCATAAATGTGATCATCATATAGTATCATATAGCACATAAATGTATCATATGATACAGTTTTGGTCAGAATAATTGGCACTGGTAAGTATGATCAAAAAATTGCTGTAAAAATACAAATTAAATATTTTTGATCTTTGATCACATTATGAAATAAATGTTTTTCCCCAAAACACATTGGCCATAATAATTGGCACCATTTTATTAATTATTGCCTTTCTGCAACCTCCTTTTGCCAAGATAACAGCTCTGAGTTTTCTTCTATAATGCCGGATGAGTTTCCTTTGATGAGAACCCTCCTAAACAACATGTGGTGATGTACGGGGTGTTTGATATATATTTTTAGGCTTTCTGACCCCCAAGACTCAAGTAATCTCTGCAATTCTCAATCTGTGATCCTTAAAGAGTCTTTGGTCACTCAAACTCTCCTCATCATTGTGCATTAAGACAATATAGACACGATATAGAACTTCTTAATTATTACCTTGATGTTTTAAATGGGGATTTTCAATTCTTTAGCAATCTTCTTACAGACACTTTCTATTTTGTGAAGCTCAACAATCTTTTGCTGCACATCAGAACTATATTCTTTGGTTTTACTCCTTGTAATGGATGATTAAGGGAATTTTGTCTTTGAGTTTCTTCATATTTAAACTCCTGTGAAACAAGTCATAGCTAGACAATGTCATGTTTAGTTTGGAGAAAAAACATTTATTTCATAATGTGATCCCCCACCCTCCACTTTCAAATCTTTTACATCAATGAAAGGTGAGAGTTTTGTGAAGTTTTTGAATGAAAGATCAAAAGGATAAACAAGGCAGATTTATTTTTACAGCCATCTTTGATCATATTTACCAGAGGTGCCAATAGTCCTGACCACAGCATTATATAGTCTACAATGTGAAATGTGCATGTTAAGAAAATGCATTTATACAGTATATTTATTTTTTCTTTCTTTTTTTTCTTCTTTTTTTTTTACATTATCTCACCTACATTTTATGCACAGAGTATATTTGTCTATTTTTGTTATTCTGTTTTATTGTATATTAAGTTAGCTATGTGTGTGTCTGTTGCTAATGCACAGATATAAAGTATATTGTCTTTGTCTGTAGAGAAGAGACTCCATCCACAGAACAAACTAAACATTTTTACTAGTTAACATCATTTTTGTAACTTTCACTTGCTTTGGTCTAGATAATCTAATGCATTTTGTTTAGAAATTGTAAAGGGAATGTTGAACTATTTTTAAGACTTTTATGTTAGCAACTTCAAAATATTTTGAAAACTAAATTAAATGATACCATCTAAATTATATTAGAAATTATAGAAATCCATAAGCATCAGAGTTTGCCTGGTGAAATCTCTTAAACATCTCTTTCACAAAGTAAGAGTAAATGATTGTATTTGGACAGAATTGTCTGATTACTGAGTGATTTGGACGGACAGTCAGAGAGGTTTGTGAATCACTCAGGGTTTAAAAAGTCATGTGACATACAGCATGAGATTGGCACATAAATGATTGTTTTTCAGTGTTACTGGCTGATTATAGTTATTTTTCAATGGTCTTCCTGGACACCAGGGCACGACGGCCTCAGATGAGGGCGTTAGAACAGCCATATAAGCAAGAGCTAGTGAAATAAGCTTTTACCCTCTGGACACTAAGGGTGTTTGGGGTCCGGAAGAAGTTTTGACATGCCTTGACATTTGTGCCTTTTTCAGCTGCTTAAAAACATAGAAGTCTGATTACAGTGTATTCAGCACAAACAGCTACAGTATCATCTGAGCAACATGTACATAGAAGTTTGTAGTTTTGAGAAAATAACATTTGTGCGTGGATTTAAAAAACACAAGACTTGTTCACAAGACTTTTTTCTTTAGAACTCCATCTTGTAGCCTTGAGTTTTTTTCTTCAAAACCATGTGAAAATCATATTGATCACTTATTCATACATAACAATAATCATTCTAAGTATTAGAAGTAATCTTAATCTGACTATACATTTTCTTTACACAAAGACTTTACTTATCTTTAGACCTACACTACCGTTCAAAAGTTTTAGATCCGTAAGTTAAAAAAAAGAAAGAAAAACAAATATCTTCTGCTCACCAAGGCTGCATTTATTTGATCCAAAATACAGCAAAAACAGTGATATTGTAAATATTTTTACAATTTAAAATAAATGTTTTCTATTTAAATATACTTTAAAATGCAATTTATTCCTGTGATCAAAGCTGAATTTTCAGCATCATTACTCAAGTATACAGTTACGTGATCCTTCAGAAATAATTATAATATGATGATTTGATGCTCAAGAAACATTTATGATTATTATTCATCTTGAAAACAGTTGTGAAAAAAATCAGGATTCTTTGATGAACTGAAAGTTCAAAATAACATTTATCTGAATAGAAAGATTTTGTTACATTATAAATGTCTTTACTGTTACTTTTGATCAATATAAGGCATCCTCATTGAATAAAGTATTTTTTTTACTTTAAAAAACAACAACAAACAAACAAACAAACAACAACAAAAAACTAAACTCTTACTGAGCCCAGACTTTTGAACGGTAATGAATAATGTTACAATAGATTTATATTTCAGATAAATGCTGTTCTTTTGAACTTTCTCTTCATCAAAGAATCCTGGAGAAAAAAAATGTACACAACTGTTTTCAACATTCATAATAATAAGAATTGTTTATTGAGCATCAAATCAGCATATTATAATGATTTCTCCAGGATCATGTGAAACTGAAGACTGGAGTAATGATTTACATCACAGGAATAAATTTCATTTTAAAAAATATATCCAAATAGAAGTCTGGAAAATAGTCCAAAATATATAAATAAAAACGTACTCATCTGAAATAGTATCCACGGCTGGATCAAGTCACTCTTCAAAACGCAAACGTTCATCGTCAGAGTCTCGCTCTCCTTCTGAGGAAAATGTGAACTCTTCGTCACTATCCTGGATGAGCTGAAGATCTTCATCACCTGTGTTGCGTTATCTTCCAAACGCGCAGGAAAGTGAATGAATCTGATGATAAAACTTGGTGCTTTCTAAGGCATTGTTGGGGGCGTTTACCATTTTGTATAGATCACCTCGACACATTATCTTGTGAATAACGCGCTCTGTGTGTGTGTGTGTGATCACATTAACCATAATTAGCTGAGCCAGGGGAAACTGTACATCTCTTTAGTTTCATACAGATTACATTGCAAGAGAATATTTGTTTTAAATGTGAATTATTTATTTAAAAGTAGACATTTCAAGCTTTCTTTAGACGTACGTTTCATGTTTGTGCGATAAGTATTCGCTGAGTTTCAGTTCATTATTCAGAAAGTTCTTCAGGCTCAGAGGGTTAAGCCGTGTGGAAGCTCAACTCACACTTTAAAAAAAGACGGGTTTGAGTTAAAGGTATGAGTAGGCACCTTCGGACAGGCTAGCGATAGCAAGCTAGCTTTGAAAGCGTAAGATCCCACCCTCCCTTCAGAGCGTCTCCAAAGCCACGACTCCTTCAATACACATGAACACACACAGCAGATTCTGCAAAGCATCACGAGACGAGAGACAGCAGTAAATTACCTCATGTCTCAAAAAACATAAAATTAAATTATTAACGAACGTAAACGACTTACAGAGCTCTAGTTGTACCACCTGACTGCTGCAGATTCATTTCGGCGTTGATAGTGTTGACACAGAAACACATAAATCTGAGTCTGAGGACGTGAACAGCTCCGGTTACGGCACGAGCTGGTTGTTTAGGTTCAGGAGGAACTTCTTGAGCTTAACTTCTCGTATCTTGTTATACGATCTTGACAATGCGTTTGAGACGACATCGGTTATTATATTTTTAGAAGCTGATTTCAGGTGGGGTTTAGCGATGCTGAATCCTCTTTTCAACAGTGGTATGGCCATCCTAAACAAGCCTCTGAAAAGGCCTCCTAGACCCGCCCCGTACATAACAGCATGGCATAGCTTCTTAAAAACAAATGTAATTACAATGTAATTAACTCAGAAAGGAAACCGCTGTGCAACAGTGAAAATGGGCCGTCCGTGCAAAATGGGAAATGAGGGACAAAGGAAATGTCTTATAACCACTTCATGATATCTTATGGCTGTTTAAAAGAAGACAAAGGACAGTCATAAGATGTAGTATGATACTGTGCAGATCTTAACCCTCTGGGGTCGACAAACGTGTGTTTTGCTGGATTTTCTTCACATAGCTGCAAAATAGACTTAAAATACTCCGTCATTTATGGTCATGAAGACAAAAGAAATATGAAAAAAGAATCTGTAAGAGGTCTACTTTTGTATGTGTCCACATACAATCAAAACAAAACATTGTGCTTTTGTAAAATAAAGAAAATAAACAGGATGTGCTTTCTGCCTCTCTGTCTCCGTGAACTTATAAACATTGAAGTTTCTACTTTTCAATTATCTAATTCAAAACTAAAAAAAATATTCTCTGTTTATGTAATCTGTATGAAAAGAGAGAGACGTAATATATAATATGGAATATTTTGTCAAAAATAAAGTAGGTAGATTTATCATTTATTGAATAATCAACTAAGATGTTATTAGCCCTATAGTGTTTGTTCCAATGTATTCAAACTAATGAAAATGGACTTTTTCACTTTTGAGGCAGAGCCAGAGGAGACCTATTCTACAGAAAATGAAGTCATGGACTACCTGAGGTCAGCCTATGACCTTCAGATTCTGCATCAGTTTTCAAACATAAAGAAAATTTTCTTGAAGTATAACACTCCAACTCCATCAAGTGCTCCTGTGGAGCGGCTTTTCAGTCTGGGAGGTTTGGTGCTCACTCCTAGAAGAAATAGACTTTCTGACAAAAGGTTTGAGAAGCTTCTGTTAATGAGGTACAACCACTGGTTTACTCGCCTCACTCCACTGTTTCACTCATAACATGGGATTACAACATAAGATTAGGCCAAAGTAACAAAAGTAGTTATGATATAAGCCTACATGTGGTGTTATACACTTGTTTTGTTTTGTAAAACCACTCCTCGCTGCTCTGATGCTGTGAACAACAGGTTCAATGTTCATAAAACATGTTAAAAAAGAATTAATAGTTACATTTATATAAAATTTAGATTATAAATAGTAAGTTTTGTCATTACAATGTTAACAGTTAAATATGTCAGGTTAAGACATTTTATAGTCTATATTTTATATTTTTATTAAAACGAGTATTTATGTTAAGTGAAGTGAAGAAAGACTATTTTTTATTAAAACGAGTATTTATGTTAAGTGAAGTCAAGAAAGACTCTTTATTTTATTTTTTATAAAAACAAGTATTTATATTAAGTGAAGTCAAGAAAGACTGTCTTTATTTTTTGTAAAAACATGTGTTTTTTCAGGAAATAGTTTTTAAGTTCAACTTTAAATGTCAGGAGATAGATTCTTGATGTTACTGTTAAAAATACACTTCCAATAAAGTGAGTGTTGGCAAAACCGGTTGTCATTTTTATGTTGAGGTGGTTAACTGCTGAATGTAACTAATAGAAGTAACTTGTAAAGTAACTTAGTTACTTTTAAAATCAAGTAACTTGTAAAGTAACTTAGTTACTTTTAAAATCACGTAACTTGTAAAGTAACTTAGTTACTTTTTCAAAGTAACTGTGGCAACACTGGTGAGGAAGGAGAAGGAACAGGTTCGAGAGTCTAGACAGGAGTCGATTCCAAAAAGATTTGATTCAGAGGTGTCAGGAATTGAGTCTCATGTGATTCAGCTCCAAATGTGAGGCCTGAAATGTCTTACACTTGAAATATTGTTAAAATTGTATTTGTTGTTGAATTAGCCTATATGTAAAAACTTGGGATATATAACTTAAGTGGATAAAATTGTTCATTGTGTCTTATAAATAATTTTTTTAGCACAAATATTATTCTCGTTGCTTCATAACATTAAGGTTGAACCACTGTAGTCACATGGACTATTTTAACGATGTCTTTACTACCTTTCTGGGCCTTGAAAGTTGCAATGATGTTATTGCCCTGTGTGTGGTTCAGAAACCTCAGATTTCATCACAATTATCTTAATCTGTGATCTAATGATGAACGAATGTCTTACGGGTTTGGAACGAAATGAGGGTGAGTAGTTAATGAGAAAAAATTATTTTTGGGTGAACTAACCCTTTAGGTGACATCTTGCTTTCTTTTTCAGATTTCAGAGAACCCAAAGGAAAAGAGGCAGTCGTCTGATGTAAGCCAGATTTTTAAAACCTGAACTGTTGGACACTTGTATTTATAATGACATCAAACTTCTGAAACTAATTATATTTGAAAGATTGTAGTAATTTTGTCCTTTTTGTCCCACTTTTACTTTTTTAAAAAATGGACTTTTGCATCTTTTTGTCATTGATTGCTGAACTATTTTATTCTAAAAGCCCCCCACTTAAATTATTAATTGTATCTATTTTCTTGACAAAAGTGTAGTGAGTAGATTTTTATTAATTTACATATTGAACATGTACAAACAAATAGGTAAATGCGTAGTAAAGTACAACAATAGGGCAATGAACATTAGATGAACAAAATTAACATTGCTACTTTTTGGTCCTGAGACCCGACTAGGAAGAAAACCGCAAGATCATATCAGAAAACAAAATTAAATAAGCAGGCATATAATAATTACACACTAGTGAGTGGATGAGTAGAGATTTCCTTTTTGATGTTTTCAAAATTTCATTTTTTTTTTGTCCTTGCATTCTTTTTTGTGGCTCAGTGACACACCAGGTGTGAAAGGCTCATTATGCAGCTCATTATGCTAGCCATTGTCTTCTCAGGTGTGAATCAGAGTATTCACGCCCCCTCGCATATTGCCTTTCCAAACAAAAAGTATCTTACAAAATTTAAATCAATGTATTGTTTTGAGTAAATGATTAGGCAGGATGATTTTCAGATCATTTTGAAGCAAAAACTCTAGGCGACAACATCCATTAGTCAAAAGTCTTGTGGACATATTTATGTTTTGTGGCCTTATTTCAAAAAATTTAAATTTTTAGTTTTTTCAATAAACATGCATAAATAATATTCTCTCAAAAATGTTGCTCACATATTATGGTAGCCCTGTTTGTGCTAAATAGAGTGTAATTACACCTTTGCCATTAATATGTTTTTAAGCAACTGAAAAAAGCACAAATGTCAGGGCATGTCAAAACATCTCAAGGACCCCAAAAACCCCTTAGACTCCAGAGGGTTAAATGTGCAGTTTTATCACACAGCACAATGCCACAGATGCCGCAAGTTTTGAGGGAGCGTGCGATAGGCATGCTGACTGCAGGAATGTCCATCAGAGCGGTGAATTGCCCGTGAATTGAATGTTCATTTCTCTACCATAAGCCGTCTCCAAGGGCGTTTCAGAGAATTTGGCATTACATCCAACCGGCCTCACAACCGCAGACCACGTGTAACCACACCAGCCCAGGACCTCCACATCCAGCATCTTCACCTCCAAGATCATCTGAGACCAGCCACCCGGAGCTACTGACACAATCGGTTTGCATAACCAAAGACTTTCTGCACAAACTGTCAGAAACCGTCTCAGGGAAGCTCGTCTGCATGCTCGTCGTCCTCATCGGGGTCTCGACCTGACTGCAGTTCGTCATCGTAACCGACTTGAGTGGGCAAATGCTCACATTCGATGGTGTCTGGCACTTTGGAGAGGTGTTCTCTTCACGGATGAATCCCGGTTTTCACTGTACAGTGCAGACGGTAGACAGCGTGTATGGCATCATCTGGGTGAGCGGTCTGCTGATGTCAACGTTGTGGATCGAGTGGCTCATGGTGGCAGTGGGGTTATGGTATGGGCAGGCGTATGTTATGGACAACGAACACAGGTGCATTTTATTGATGGCATTTTGAATGCACAGAGACGAGATCCTGAGGCCCATTGTTGTGCCATTCATCCACGACCATCACCTCATGTTGCAGCATGATAATGCACGGACCCATGTTGGAGGATCTGTACACAATTCCTGGAAGCTGAAAACATCCCGGTTCTTGCATGGCCAGCATACTCACCGGACATGTCACCCATTGAGCATGTTTGGGATGCTCTGGATCGGCGTATACGACAGTGTGTTCCAGGTCCTGCCAACACTCCACAGGCCACAATCAACAACCTGATCAACTCCATGCAACGGAAAAGTGGGCCGGTCTTAGGCCTGAAACTCCCAGGCTGAAAAGTGGCCCCACTCCGCCCCTGCCGCTCTCTGCACCACCTGCAAGAACAGCAGTGAGGAAGGAAAAGGAACAGGTTCGAGAGTCTAGACAGGAGTCGATTCCAAAAAGATTTGATTCAGAGGTGTCAGGAATTGAGTCTCATGTGATTCAGCTCCAAATGTGAGGCCTGAAATGTATGTGCGTGATATATTAGGGTGTTCATTTCCTCGATTACAAATCCCGGGATAACAGCGAGCGTGAATTCTGATTAATCCAAGATTCCCAGTCACTCAGATCTTGCAATTCCGTTCATCAAAAGTCTTGTTTAGATTCATCACTAATAATTCCATCGGTGATAGCTTCTGTCATGGGTTGTACACCTTAAGTTTCACTGAAATTTCCAATGTCCGATTTAACAAAGAAATTTTCATGCAGTGTTCAGTAAACAAGGCTTTGTTACGAATTAACTACTTCGAAAAGTGAACCAATGAACCAGTGGTTTTGGCAATTAATCACTGCTAACATTAACGTTTTTAATATATTTTTGATATTGTAATACTTTCACATTTAATCTTTAAAATAATGTAGAAACAAAGACAGAATATTTTAAATATTTGTTTAATGGCATCTCTTTACTAAGCACAATGAATAAAGGCAAGTATCACAGATACCAATACTGATGTCTCCATTACATGGATTTTTTTCTTCTCAATTTTAGTCATTAATATAGTAATTTAACATTACAGTATAGCTGAAAGCTATCATTTTTAAAATGGAATAGGCTTTAAAAAAATATAACTTTTAATTTAAGTGAATTTAAAATTAACATAAACCCGTCATCAGTTAAATCCATTTAACTGCCTTTAATATATCACGGATCAACAAAGGTTTTTTTCAGATTTCAGGCTCAGATTTTTACCCGCCTTACTAAAATGCACCAAAAAAGTTATTGTTTTTTTTGACCCATGTAAACTTGTAAACAGTGCTATAAGATTTTCAGGTTGTCATGGTATGCGAAGGGATGAGGAGGGGCAAGAATCCAATTGCAGCAGTTTATTACAAACAAAATTCCAGACCAGGGGTCCATTCTTCGTACGTCGCTTAATAAATCCAAGATGATATCATTGTGCTCATCATGATCTGGCTAATTAGGTTCTTCGAACACTCCTGCCGGTTATGATTAGTATAGCTGGATTGAGTTATCTGAGATAACTGCACGTTCATGCGGTGGTTTAAAAGGGGATATGTATCGATAGTAGAAACATTGATCAGCAACGCTGCTATTGGCTGCTCACCGTGGCCAAAGAACGGGCTCAGTTTTTCTCCGCAGAAGAGCAAGAACTAATAGTCGAAGTTTATGCGGAATTTGAATGTTTAATCAAAATGCTAGGGAACACCTAAAAGTATGCAAAAGCCAGGAGAGAGGGCTAGCAAAAAGTAGCAGACAAATTAAATGCGTTAGTGGTAACCATGTTAGATGTTTTTATCACTTATTACAGTATATATTTTTATATTTGAATCATTTCATAATTACTTTGTTCATTGTAATGTCAGAGCCACCAACCACTACTAGAACACGGGAACAAGTAAAAGTGAAGTATAAGAATATTCTACATAATGGTAATTTTTACTGTTCTTAGTCTCTTTTAAAAAGGCACTGTTAAATAAATGTTTGTACGTTTATAAAAGCAACAAAGAAAAAAGAAAACAGGTGGTTGGCAGTAGCAGAAACTCCTCCATTAAAGGTAAATTAACTTTAAATTCTCTTACACTGTAAAATAATTTGTTGCTGCATTAAATGAAGTAGGCCTATAATCCCAATGTCTGGTCCAGTCATATCCACTGTTAAACCTTGAGTAGATGAGTTGCTTTGACTTGTAAAAGTAAACACTGCCTGTACTTAATGTAAGAAATATGTTGCCATGAGTTTTGATCACATTTTCCCCCAGTGTACTTCATACTAATGACATTGTGTTTTCCTCTTTTGTGCAGTTTTACACAATACACCAACATTTTTACTTTAGGTTGGTCCAAGTGCACTGTCTGGAGGTCATCATCAGGCTGCACCTCCACCACAAGCTCATCTCCTTTCTGATAGTGGCAATGATGTGTAATACGGCACATGTAATAATAGTGTCACAGGCCTTGTCAGGTGCAAGTGTATCCCTCAGGCTTTTCAGACACTGAAATCTTCCCTTTAGTTGGCCAAAGTTCATTTCACTGTGTCTTGTCCTGGCTAGAGCTGCATTGTAACTGGTCTGGGATTTGGGTCAGGGAATGGGGTCATAAAACACTGCCTGCAGGCATAGCCCAAGTGTCCTAGCAGGATCCTGTCGCAATCACCTGTATATAATGGAAAAATGCAGTTCTGTTAGGACCAGCATACGTGTATGTAATCCATTGAGCTTGATGTTTATATTTTTCCTTACCATGGAAATAATTCAATAATGTGCATAAATGTGAATTTCTAAAAATTCTTGAGTCTTAGCCATTTTGCTTCCATATTTGTGATATGGAACAGAGTCACACTCCATCTAAGAGATTTTAGTAAGTCAACTTCCTTTTTTTAAATATATAATATTACTAATCTGGAATATTAAGTATCGCAATAGTAACTTGCCTGCACATTTACATTGTGATCCGCCTTTCGGTTCACAGAATCCCCTTTATTGAGGCCTTGATGGGAACATTGGGGCAGTCTATGGCACCAACCACATTAGGGAAGCCTGAGGGACAAATACTTTAAGTCATATTAATAGGCATGGTCATGAATGCATGATCTTCATTAAAAGTTATAATTTACCTGCGTTGGCAATTTAAAAAAAATAAATAAACTGCTTTACAACCTTGGGTCTTAAGTGACTTTGGACTGGAGCGGACTGGGAGCAAAAAGTGACCCTGGACTTTCTGGCCCACAGCAGCCCACCACATCCCACATCATAACACATTGGCTCATTAATGTGCAGAATAATTTTTAACACCACTTACAGCATAAAAATATAACAATACAAAATAAATACTATTTAAACATTTATTTTAAGTAATGATTTCCATTACACGAGAGTAGATGTTAAAACTTCATGCTGATTAGTACTCGGCTTTCGCCAAGATAAGCACCAACTAAGACATAGCTTTACAGTAACCTATGCTTCTCCATCCATTTACGCTTCTTTCCATATGGTGATGTAAATCTCCTTCTGTCTAGTGTTAACACGCGTCAGCACACACAACGGCTGCAACCACAGTGCGGTCCCCCCATGACAACCGTCTGGGTTGAGCTGAGTAGGGGACATCTCTAGGGTCTTCGAGTGGGCACCTTCCGTCCTCAGTGTTTCGTCGACTAGCCCACGACACCTCAAGAGGGCTCGACAGTGACTCTGGCGTCCCAGAGTCACCCCCCTCCGTCCCCCACTCAACTCAGCCCAGCTTACTGACCTCTACATCCCTCCTGCTGCTGAGACCTAACCACAATCTCACAATCTCTCCGCAACCCAACCATACGCGCCAACCCGTTTGACTAAGGCTGTCGAGCCCCACTGGTGCGTTAATATGCAGTTTCAGTGGCAATGGATCCGTATGGCATACCACCTACCGCAAAACACAACATCTGCCCAACCACCCGTCATTCACGCAATATACACAGGAACGTAATGACTGTAAATACTATACAACCTATACAAATAAACCAACAGACTCTTCAAGTTTTCAAGAATACTACGAAACCGTAGCATGGCGGCCTGTACACAGCCAGCTAGAATCTTTCCGTCTCAACCACAGCCAGTTGCTGCTCCTTTCTGCTGCTTCAGATAAGTTCTTTACTGTGCGATGCAACTCTTGGCCACTGAATCCGACGTCTCTGAGGAACCGGGTTGTAGAGTGTGCCACAAAACCTCGACAACCCACTTCCACTGGATAAACCTGGACTCTCCATCCTTGCTGTTCTGCTTCAGTGGCCAGATGAGCATACCGCAGTTTCTTCCTCTCATGTGCCTCATCTACCGCATCCTCCCATGGCACTGTTAACTCTATCAGTTGAACAATGCGTGCTGATCCAGACCACAAAACAATATCTGGTCGTAGGTTAGTGGTGGCAATCTCAGCTGGAAAAATAAGCCGTTGATCAAGATCAGCCAGCATCTTCCAGTCACTAGCAGCTTCCAGTTGTCCTGGTCGAGAATTGGTGTTAGCACCTTTTCTTGGTGGTTGCTCGCCAGGGCGGAGGAATATTTTCTTCTGCGTGTAATGTTTTGCTAGAACAGGCGGCAACTTATTGGTCATACTACGCTTGCCTTCCAATGCTACCCAAGAGGTTTAGGTTCTGCGGTGATGGGAGAACAGCATATGTTGACCTAATAAGGAAACTGATCCTACTCTCTTCCATTAGCCAAAGGTCTTGCCAGCCCATTTTGCGTTGTTGCACACTCTCCCATCTCATCTAACTCTCCCTGCTTGACCTGGGAAATGGCCTTTATACATCTCATCCTCTCCTCCTGCTTTCGCACCTCGTTGACTACCAGCTTCCTCCTTTGAGCTGGGCCTGCCTTGTGCCATTTAGGAGGAGCTAAACTGAGCCCAAAACCCCCTCTTCCATGCTGTACCTGTCCCACGATATCCCCAATTTGAAGGTCAGCCTTTGCCTCTACTACAGATTTCTTTGCTGACCACTTTCTACCAGTTTTTACCACAGGGGCTGCCTCCCGTACACATTTGTCGCGTGACTCTGCTAAAGTAATTTCCAGTCTGACCTTGGCACACTTAAACTCCTCGGTTAAAGCAGAGACTGGCAGCTGCAATACTCCTTTACTATAAAGTCCCACTCTGCTGAGGCAGCGTGGAACTCCCAATCATTTCCTGATGTATGAACTTAAGGCTTCCAGCTTATCCACTGTTGTCAAAGAAACCTCCTACACAGTCAGTGGCCACAGCAACCTTGGCAGTAGACCAAACTGAAAGCACCAGAGTTTTAGTTTGCCTGGTAGAGCACAGCTGTTTATGCTCTTCAACCCTTCCACTGCTTGTCGTCTAACTTCTCCCACTCGAACTGTGTTCCTTAGATCCCCATCGTACCATCTCCTAAGACTCTTCACTGGCTTCTCAGAAACTGTTGGTATTGCCTCACCATTAATTAAGAATGTTTTATCTACTACCTTTCCTTTAACTATCGAGATGCTCCGTGATTTAGAGGGCTTAAATTGCATACGTGCCCATTCGATATTATCTGTTAACTTCCCCAATAACCGATTAGTGCAGGCTACTGTTGTAGTCATGGTTGTCATGTCATCCATGTATGCTCTGATTGGTGGTAGTCTCATCCCAGAAGCCAAGCGCTCTCCTCCTACTACCCATATTGATGCCCTAATGATTACTTCCATTGCCATGGTAAAAGCCAGTGGAGAAATGGTGCATCCTGACATAATTCCAACCTCTAAGCATTGCCATGCGGTGTTGAATTTTGGAGTTGAGAAACTAAATTGCAAATCTCCAAAATAGGCTTTCACTAAATTTGTTATTGACATTGGTACTCTAAAAAAATCTAATGCTGCCCAAAGAAGCTCATGTGGCACATGGAGCTCCTTCCTCTCCTTTTTAGCTGATTGAATTCGTTGCCAGATAACATTGATGTGTTCTAAGCATCCTGAGAACCCTGGAATGCCCGCTTTTTGAACTGAAGTGTCAATGAAGCCATTCTTTAATAGGTAGGTTGACAATCTCTGCGCAATAATGCTGAAGAAAATCTTACCTTTGACGTTTAATAGTGAAATAGGACGAAACTGACTGATGCTTGTAGCATCTTTTTCTTTAGGTATAAAGACTCGACCTGCTTGGCGCCATGCTCTAGGTACAACCTGCTTTTCCCAAGCCACTTTTAATCAATTTCCACAGAATTTGTAGAACTCCTGAAGCACTCTTGTACACTCTGTACGGAACTCCATTAGGCCCTGGAGATGATGAAGCCCTTGCCTTTCTCACAACCTGCTCTATCTTTTTCCACTTAGGTGCACAGACCTCCATTTGGTATTCTGGTGGATTGATGGGTGGGATATCTGACGGAATTGACATAGACTCGTGCCTTTTTGCATCTGTATGCGTTTCCTCCAAATATCTCTCTAACTCAAACCGAGATGCTTTTAAAGTGCCATTCTTCTCTCCGGTGAATAACTTCTTAACGAATTTGAATGGGTCTTTATAGAAATTAGCCCTCGCACGCTCCTTTTTGTAGCGTTTCCGTAGGCGCTCATCTCTGCGTAATGTTCAAAGCTTATCTTTTATGGCCCTTTGTAAGAGATTAAGTCCCTCCTTCTGACTTTGTTCTGCTTTTTTCCATTGCTTCCTCAGCTGTCTCCTTTCTCCAACTAACCCTTCAATTTTCTGCTGCCGTCTAGATGCAGCAGGAGTAGTTTGTACTTTTTCCTTCCTTAACAGAACATAGATTAGGTCATATTTGTAAATCAAAGGGAAACAAACAGAAGAACATTAAGACAACATTATTAATATAAAACTATTAAGACAGCATATCAGCTAGTCAGGGGGTATCATCTTGGTGCAGTGTAAGATACACCACTCAGTAGTGTAAGATACACCACTCAGCTGTACAACTCCTGTATCAAGATTGAAACTATTTTGCATTAACACAAATCCTCATGGCATACTATTAGGCTATCATGCGACATTAAACTTGCTTGATGTCCACAGGCTTCAGGGCATCTTCTGGGAGCTGGTCAGCAGAGTTTTATGAGGAGGAGGAGATGGCTTGTGTGTGTCTGTGTGTGTGTGTGTGTGTGTGTGCGCGCATTTGAAAGAGCTTGTGTATGTGAATTAGAGACAGAGATTGTGTGTATAAGAGAGGGATTATTGAGCATTATCTGTAATAAATATTTGTTTGTAAAGTAAAGTGTAAAGCAAGTAGCCTAAGACAAATAATATGAATACTCATAAAACCTGCCCAGAAAGCCACATGGACAAAAAGGTGCAAACTTCTTGTGTAAGATGTGTTGGTCCTATCTGCAATGATCATAGCTACAAAATCTACAAAGGATAGTAGCAAATTTAAATTTCTCTCAAACCCTATAACACGCAAATGATCAAATTTGAACTGATTTCATTCAGCTTACCGGTTCAGTCTGATTGTCATCCTCTTCACTAGGCTCAGGTACAGGGAGGGGGAGAGGTGTTGTTGGTCATCATCAATGACAATGACCGCGCTGCTGGGTCCAACCTCGCTATCCTTGACCATGGCTGTAATACTAGAGCCGTGAGAGCCTGCTGAAATGCAACTTCCCTTCGCGCCAAATGCATAATATGTTAATTTGAAGCATTTCACAGCATCTACCTCTAATGCTTTTTTTACACGTAACTTTTCAGGTCCACCTTTTCTTTTCTTCCCCTTTTCATCCATGGACAATTATTTGTAATGATCTGCTCAGAGAAATTTGCTTTAACGGATCAATCTCTCTCTCTCTCTGTAAATTTGACGTTTTTCGGGTACGCAATAGAGTAGACCAAACTAATTAACAAGGAGTGAGCGCAATACACTCACAAGAACAAAAAACGCACTCCTTGTCGGCCGTGCCCGAGCGATCGACTCACTCATCCATTTGCGATCTCGGTACCAGACCTGCGCAGTAGTGAGCAGGAAGTAAAGCCGCGAAATCACCGGCCCGCCCTCACTCTCGCCGAATGCACTCTCCCAGAACCTGCACTTTGGCCTATGTCTGCTCCGTTCCTCCGTTCTGCTCCAATTTTGATGTCTGTTGATTGAAGTACGACAGGAGGCTTGTTAAAATAAACTAAATACAATCTCCTCAATCCTCCGAAGATCCCGAAGTCCGTTGGTGCTTCAGTGACTACTTCGCTCAGAGAACCGGTCAATCATGACGTCATAGCACCGTTTTTATAGCATCAAATGACTAACTAAAAACAAACTTATTTTAAAAACAAACACTTCAAATTGTAGTGTTACAAATTTATTAAAATGTTTTCATTTAAGTTCCAATACAATAGTATATAAACTGAGACAGTTTCGATTGTTGATTATTATAAATATACATACTGTAGGCTAATAATAATTGTGCCCCCCCCTGAGGTCTAGCGATAGGTCTGACTAGGACCGGTCACCGGGGGACGATCGAGACGCTTTGGCTTCACTTTTCAGGGCTTGTGCGGCACGCTTGCTTCAAACAAACATGCAAAGAAAACGACTGACAAAAGACGACTGAAACACAAGGGTATATATACACAGGAGGCAATCTAGCTTAACAAGATAACAAATAAGACACACACCTGGGGAAGACTTATCAACAGGGAAAACTACAAACATGGCCAAAACAAAAGTCCTTACAAAACAAGACACAGCATGGGGATCATGACACAGGTAGGTCTAACAGGTGAATAAAAGGTGTGCTGGACATCGGCTGTGACTGGATGAAACCGATCGGTAAGAGTTGCGTTTGCATACTTTACCACAGCTGAAGCGAAATAAATGCAATTTTTGTCAAATACACAGACGATTCCATTTGATACCCATGTACTGCTTAATACAGTGTCTGTTTGTACAAGAACAAAAGCTCATCATAAGCCTATACTATTTAATTACCAATGTAGTAGGATCTAAGTTTTTTTTATCAGTTTTATTTTGATTAACATGACACAGTACATGGACAGTACATGACACAACATCCATGGATTCATGGTGAATCCGGCCAATCGTGGAACATTGATCGTCTCAATCAGAGCTCGTGGATTTTGCGAATCGTGGATCAGTTGTGTCGTCATCAGAGCTTGTGGATTCGGCCGATCGTGGAACAGTTGTGTCGTCATCAGAGCTCTTAGATGCGGCCGATCGTGGAACAGTTGTGTCGTCATCAGAGCTCTTGGATTCGGCCAATCGTGGAACAGTTGTGTCGTCATTGGAGCTCGTGGATACGGCCAATCGTGGAACAGCTGTGTCATCACCAGAGCTCGTGGATACGGCCAATCGTGGAACAAGTGTGTCGTCATCAGAGCTTGTGGATTCGACCAATCGTGGAACAGCTGTGTCGTCATCAGAGCTTGTGGATACGGCCAATCGTGGAACAGCTGTGTCATCATCAGAGCTTGTGGATTCGGCCAATCGTGGAACAGGTGTGTTGTCATCAGAGCTTGTGGATTCGGCCAATCGTGGAACAGGTGTGTCGTCATGAGATCTCGTGCAGTCGCTCTGGAGAAGGTGCTCTGGCTGAGTCCTCCGGCTGCTCTCGGAACGCTCTCGCGGGACTCTGATGGCATACGTCACAGTCATGTGGCATCGGTGCTGTCTCAAGTCGGCATGCACTGCAGCATGCACTGCTTCAAGTCAGCCACCGATCGGTCTGCGCAGTGCTTTATGAAGTCCAAAAAGCCTATACAGTGAACGGCTGCCTCCCCCTGATTATCAGCGCCACCCCGTCCCTTAACTCTTTCCCTGTGCATATACACTGGTGTCCTCGCAGGTCCAGGAGGGGAACGAAGAGGGATTCCTGCACTACGATAACTTAGAGCCGTCGGATATATTTGCATCCCATTTTCTCAACTCTTTACATTTAAATTTAGCAGACGCTTTTATCCAAAGCGACTTACAACTGAGGACTAAAGCAAACGAGTCATCGTGAAGAGGCAAGAATAACGCAAGAAGTGCTCAAAATACAAAGTTCAGGCATTGCTTAGAGTAGCAAAAACCAGACAAGGGAAGATTTAAAGGATAAGAAAAGTTTTTTTTGTTTTTTTTTTATGATAAGTACTCAGGGAAGAGACGAGTTTACAGTTGTCTTTTGAATGCTGTCAGGGTTTCTGTATTCCAGATGAGGGTGGGGAGATCATTCCACCAGCATGGAACCGTGAATGAGAATGTTCTGGAGAGTGATTTAGTGCCTGGCTGTGATGGTACCAACGATTCTCATTCTGGTAGGGATGTAGACTTGTAGTAGGGAGTGAAAGTAGGACGGAGCTGAGTCTGTGGTCGATCTGTAAGCAAGCATCAAAGCCTTGAATTTAATGCGAGCAGCGAGTGGTAGCCAATGCTGTGAGATGAACAGAGGAGTGACGTGGGCCCTTTTGGGCTCGTTGAAGACAAGGCGGGCTGCAGCATTCTGGATAATTTGTAGAGGTTTAGTTACACATGATGGAAGTCCAGCCAGAAGAGCATTGAAGTAATCAAGTCTAGAAATAACCAGGGCCTGGTCGAGAAGTTGTTGCATGCTCAGTTAGGAAAGGCCTGATCTTCCTGATGTTATGCATAGCAAACCTGCATGATCGAGCTGTCTTTGTAATGTGGTCTGTGAAGGACAGCCGGTCATCAAATATTAGTCCCAGATTTCTGACCGACCTTGATTGGGTGATTGAGGATGACTCTAGCTGGATAGTGAAGTCATGCTATAGAGACAGATTGGCAGGGAGGACGAGAAGCTCAGTCTTTGCCAGGTTGAGCTGCAGGTGATGTTCCTTCATCCATGTCGAGATGTCCGCCAGACAGCTAGAGATACATGCAGCTACTGTGGGATCATCTGGTTGAAATGAGAGGTAGAGCTGGTTGTCATCAGCATAGCAATGGTAAGAGAAACCCTGTGCCTGTATGATGGGTCCCAGTGATGTGGTGTAAATGGAGAAGAGGAGCGGTCCAAGAACTGAACCCTGAGGAACCCTTGTGTTCAGCTGATGTGCTTTGGATACCTCGCCTCTCCATGCAACCCTGAAGGACCTACCTGTGACATAGGACTCAAACCAGTGGAGGGAAGTTCCTTTGATGCCCAGTGATGAGAGGGTGGATAGAAGGATCTGATGATTGCCAGTGTGGAGGTTGATGATGTGTGTGAGTGCTGGTAGAAGTGTGTGAGAAATGGCTTGTAGAAGGTGTGAGGGGATGGGGTCTAGAAGGCAGGTGGTAGGATGATTGGAGAGAAGAAGTTTAGATACTTCTTCCTCGGTTAGTGTAGAGAAGGTAAAGAGAAGGTTACTGGTAGTGGGAGAGGATGGTTTGGGTTCCTGTGTGTGTGGAGCTGAGAACTGACTGCTGATAGTAGTTGTTTTATTGGTGAAGAAGCTAGCAAAATCATCAGCAGTTAAAGAGGAGGTGGGTGATGGTGGACAGAGGAGAGAGTTGAATGTCTTGAAAAGTGTTCGTGTGTTAGAGGCGCTGTTGATCTTGTTGTGGAAATATGAAGATTTTGCACCGTGAACATCAGCAGAAAAGGAAGAGAGCAGAGATTGATACATTCTAAGGTCAGACGTGTCTTTTGATTTGCGCCATTTCCTCTCCATTGCCCTGAGATTGGTCCAGTGTTCACGAAGAACCTCGGATAACCAGGGGTTAGAGGGAGTAGCGCGTGCTGGCCTGGAGGAGAGGGGGCAGATATTGTCTAAAGAAGAAGTTAAAGTGGAGCATAAAGTATCCGTTGCGGTATTCACATCCAGAGATGAAAATTGTGAGGGAAGAGAAGATGACACAGCAGAGGAAAGATGGGAAGGAGAAAGTGAGCGCAGGTTTCGTCTGAAAGTAACTGGTAGCGGGGTTGGTGGAGCATGGGTAGGGAGTTGTAGATTGAAAGTAATTAGGAAATGATCTGAAACGTGGAGAGGTTTCACCAAAATGTCTGTGATGCAGTTGCGCGTGTAAACCAGATCCAGTTGGTTGCCTGATTTGTGAGTACCTTTGGTGATGAGTCGTTTGAGATCGAATGAGGCTAGAAGAGAGATGAAGTCTGTTGCATACGGCTTCTCTAGATGAATGTTGAAATCACCAGAGACTACGAGTGGGGTGCCGTCCTCAGGGAAAGAGGACAGCAGCACATCCAGCTCCTCAACAAAGCTTCCCAGTTGACCTGGGGGGCGATAAATAACTACAATATGGATCCTAATGGGAGTTTTAAGTGTAATTGCATGATATTCAAATGAGTTGTTATTGCATAGAGAAGAGAGAGTTGAGTATTTCCAGTTGTTAGAAATGAGAAGACCAGTACCCCCACCCCTCCCAGACTGACGAGGGGTGTGGGAGAAAGAGAAGTTGTTAGAGAGAGCAGCAGGGGTTGCTGAGTCTTCTGGATGGATCCAGGTCTCAGTCAAGTCCAAGATATTAAGAGTAGAATGAGATGCAAAAGCTGGAATGAAGTCAGCTTTATTGACTGTTGACTGACAATTCCATAGACCCATAGATAGAGAGAGAGGTGTGCGTGTAGATGAGAGAATGGGACGCAGATTAGCAGTATTGCGCTCCCTTCTGTGCGTGATGAGAGCACGTTGTCGAGAGACAACAGGAATGTATTGAAAGCACATATTGAGGAAGGGAAATACGATGCAAGTGGGAAAGGAAAAGGGGAGAAGACGATACTTAAGTGCCTTGCCGGAGTCCTTGCTCGGTGGAGTCGCACAGGTAGAGTCGATGGTCTTTACCCAAGTCGGTCTTCACACGAGGAGACTGAACGCTTCCGCTGACGCTTCCACAACAGCGGCACACTACATAGATATAGTGCGTTGTAACGCCTGAGTGAGGACAGCTGTTTCGGCCCAGCAAATAACACAGCAAACGCAAATTACCCGAATAATGGGAGAAATCGAAACTAGCTGTTGGCCAATCTCACTTAAGTGCTATAAAATTTAAACTGCAATACTATTAAGAGCGTCTGTTTTATAAAGTGGGAACGCATCTAATTAAAATACAGATTTGTGAGAAGGTAAAAAAAGAAAATGAAACAAAAAAACTGAAACAACAGGAGAACTGGATATTCAGAAAAACCGCTTGTCCTCTCTCTACATTGTCCTACATCTTGTCTACATCTACTTGTCTTCTCGCTTGTCCTCGCTTCTCCTCTGTCCTACAACTCTCTACCCAATTTAGGACTTACAAGGATACTCGTCAATAACTCTCATTGGATGAATTCACATACTGATGATTTGTGGATGAGCAAAATTTGTCCGTGACTTCACATTTTTTGATGCGAGTGTGTGAATGCGTTTTGCACCATATTTACTGCATTAACTGTAGAAAAAATGTGAGCGCACGAGTTTCTTGATTTGTAGAATAGGATTTGTGCACCTGCAATGAAGAATTTGAGAAGGTGTAACTGATGTGTTCTGTTTGTGGGAGAGAGAAAAAGTCTACAAGTTTTTCAGATGTACTGATACACATGTGTGGCTATTATCTACAACTACAAATTTCACTGTCACAGGCGTTCAGTTGATTTGCACCAAAAATACCTTCATAGAATAGCCCTATATATAAATGTATATCCATGGCTGTGTATTCCCTGGTTGCTGGATGTTTTCTGTCATAATTACTTGCATGTATTAGATTTTGCATTTGGACATTGATTTATTATTAAAGACTGCTAAAGATTAAAACATTTTCTCTGAAATGTTCATTTTAAATGACTATTTTTGCCTTATTATAAGTCAAATATGGACACAGAAAAGGCATTTTGTTACTCATACTAGCTACACACAGTGGTTAAATTGGCTTTTGTAGGGCGGGGGAGCCCTTATTTAGGGTGAATGGTCATCATTCAAAATCGCGCCGTAAAATGACTTAATGTGTTTTTACACTAGACAGGCTCTTTTTCCAGTATTAATGTGTAAGGTAGGGTTGAGTCTTTATTCAAACAAATAGAAATACTTTACAATTCACTTACTTTGTTATTATTATTATCCATAATAATTGGACTTTGGGTTAGATTTTATGACAGTTTGCAGTGGTTATGAGGAGCAATATGAGAGAGAAATTTGGTAATATTGATCATTGTTTAGGTCAATTAAACCACGTTAAGCCTTTTCCTCGCTATAGGCGCCAATGAAGAAGAAAACATTAATGTGAGAACTTCTATAATCGTATAAATATTTTGGTTTAGTTTTTTTGACAGGCTTAAGTGTTCATGACAAGATATGGCCATGAGAAATTTGGTGATCATTGATAGTTGTTTTCCAACCTTAAGCCACGGTAAGCTTTTTCACGTTAAGCGTTTTAGAATGTCTCTCTGAAAGTTTTAGCTAGCAGCTAGTTCTAGAACAAGTCACTGCATATAAATACTTGGGCATCTGGTTGGAATCTTCACTTTCTTTCTCCATCCACATATCAAAGCTGCAATCTAAGGTCAAGGCCAAGCTTGGTTTCCTTTACAGAAACCGCTCTTCCTTCACCACTTCCGCCAAACTTACTCTTATTCAAATGACCATTCTACCCATGTTAGACTATGGAGACACTATATACAGGGTTGCTTGCAAGTCCACTCTTTCAACTCTTGACACTTTTTACCATTCCGCTAACAGGTTTGCCA
This sequence comes from Siphateles boraxobius, assembly GCF_051911475.1. Lineage (NCBI taxonomy): Eukaryota > Metazoa > Chordata > Actinopteri > Cypriniformes > Leuciscidae > Siphateles > Siphateles boraxobius. The sequence goes on along the minus strand of NW_027508819.1, from coordinate 2,553,376 downwards.
TAAATGCTCCTTTCAATACACACCACTGTGCTTTATATTCATCTGTCAACTGGCCCTCCCTTCATAATCACCGCAAAATTCACAGGTTCACCTTCATTTACAAGACCCTTCTCGGCCGCTCACCTCCTTACTCAGGTCACCTGCTGCAGCCAAAGCCTGTCACATACAACACCCGGTCCTCACTTCGTCTTCTATTATGTTTTCCCAAAACTAACTCTGCCTTTGGGCTTGCTTCTTTTCAATCTGCTGCCACTCGCGACTGGAACGCTTTGCAAAATATCCTCAAACTAGATACACTAATTTCAATTTCATCTTTTAAAACTATTATATCATCCTTGTTCACGGACATATGCAGTTGCTTCTCTACATAATCATTTTGTGTTGTCTACTGTGTTGTGTTTTAAATTGTATTTAATTTAATTGTTAACCTGTATGTATTTCTAATGTACTGTATTTATTTTAGCCCTATTTCCTTTTCCCTAATTGGTTATTCCACTTGTCAGGCCGGCATTGTAAATAAGAACTTGTTCTTCATGACTTGCCAGTAAAAATGAAGAAAAAGAAAAAGAAAAAAGTTCTATTGCTGACGTTAGCTTGGCTCATTTGTCGTTTCCGTATAATTTGCCTTCAAAAACAAACAAGCTCTCACCTTACTTCACCAGACAAGACAGTTTAAATACACATAGGCCTACTGAATCTCAAAACAACTTTATAAAGATCAGTGGTCTAAAAGTCAACTCTTCAGGCTCAGAGCGGGTTTTACCGCGGATCTTGTGTAGGCGGTTTTACGTCAATGTCAACTAACGTAGCTGGCATTAGCTAATGTTACTGAGCTCGCTAACATTAACGTTAGTTCAATTGAACGGTTAAACATACAGACAGCTAACAACTTTTTTTACCTAGTTTTTGTCACGGTGTGGTGTAGGCAGAAGAAGATGGAGGCAAAAAAGCTCCAATAAAAATAATTTTACTAATAATAAACTTCAACGGGTACAGACAGGCAGGATGAACATACACACTTTCTATTACTGATGAAGTAGAACGGACATGGACCGACTGAACAGAAAGGAACTAAATACAAAGGTGAACAATGAAGACAACAGCTGAAGACGGTGAGTGATGATGATGATTGCTGGCTGGTACGGGTAATGGTGAAGGAGGTGCATGTGTGGGCCATGGAGGATGCTGGGAACTGTACTGCAGACGAGGACTAACACAAGACCGTGATGATGACAGTGACAGAGATGATGATAATGACAAAGACAACTAGGTGGTGACTGTGATAGAACTCCCCCCTCCCGGAAGGTGCGTCCTCGCGCCGTACATGGTGAAACAAGGGAGGGGGGGAAGGGCGTCCTGGAGTCCTCCCCCGGAGGGTCACCAGGGACCGATGACTCCAGGATGGTACCGGTAGTTCGGGAGACCAGGGCGATGGCCAGGATGGAAACGACCCTTCGGACGGCCATGGTGGACACTTGCCTTCGGGTGGCCATGGCGGGGACGGTCTTGCCCCTCTGGCAGAGGATGTATAGCCCCCCCAAAAAAATTTCTTGGCCGGAGCTATGGGCACAGGCTCAGGGACAGGCTTTGAGGGTTCAGGCGGCGAGACAGCCATCTTGGTCGGAGGTGAGGATTCAGTGGAGGCTGACCAGGCGTGAACAGTCTCTGGCTCGGCGGGCATGACGTAAACAGTCTCTGGCTCGGCGGGCATGACGTGAACAGTCTCTGGCTCGGCGGGAATGAAGTGAACAGTCTCTGGCTCGGCAGGCATGACGTGAACAGTCTCTGGCTCGGCGGGCATGACGTGAACAGTCTCTGGCTCGCCGGGCATGACGTGAACAGTCTCTGGCTCTGCGGGCATGACGTGAACACTCTCTGGCTCGGTAGGACTGACGTGAAGCGCAGGCTCAGCAGGATTGACGTGAAGTGCAGGCTCGGCAGGACTGACGTAAAGTGCAGGCTCGGCAGGACTGACGTGAAGTTAAGACTTGGTAGGACTGACGTGAAGATCAGGCATGACGTGAAGATCAGGCTGGACAGGCATGATGTGAAGATCAGGCTGGACAGGCATGACACGAAGATCAGGCTCAACAGGCATGACGCGAAGATCAGGCTCGACAGGCATGACGCGAAGATCAGGCATGACGCGAAGATCAGGCTGGCCTGGCATGACGTGAAGATCAGGCTGGCCAGGCATGACGTGAAGATCAGGCTGGACAGGCATGACGCGAAGATCAGGCTGGCCAGGCATGACGTGAAGATCAGGCTGGCCAGGCATGACGCGAAGATCAGGCTGGCCAGACATGACGTGAAGATCAGGCTGAACAGGCATGACACGAAGATTAGGCTGGACAGGCATGATGCGAAGATCAGGCTGGACAGGCATGACGTGAAGATCAGGCTGGACAGGCATGACGTGAAGATCAGGCTGGACAGGCATGACGCGTGAAGATCAGGCTGGACAGGCATGACGCGTGAAGATCAGGCTGGACAGGCATGACGCGTGAAGGTTGAAGGTTGAGCCACTCAACCACAGCACATGATCCAGGTACTGAGCAAACACCTCTACGTAGTCCTCGATCGGCCGACCATTTTGGAAGCTGGTGAGGAGAGAATGAGCTGGGTTCTCCGGGGTGAGAAGGATACCCATCATGGTGTGGTGTAGTCAGAAGAAGATGAAGAGGTAAAAAAGCTCCTATACAAATACTTTTACTAATAATAAACTTCAACGGGTACAGACAGGCAGGATGAACACACACACTTACTATTACTGACGAAGTAGAGCGGACAGGGACCGACTGAACAAAAAGGAACTAAATACAAAGGTTAACAATGAAGACAACAGCTGAAGAGTGAGTGATGATGATGATGATTGCTGGCAGGTGCGGGTAATGGTGAAGGAGGTGCAGGTATGGGCCAAGGAGGATGCTGGGAACTGTAGTGCAGACGAGGACTAACACAAGACAGTGACGATGACAGTGACAGAGATGATGATAATGACAAAGACAACTAGGTGGTGACTGTGACAGTTTTATTGTTTTCCTATCACTTACCGGAGCAATGGAGCTCCAGCAGGGGGTGGCAGGGAGCCTGAGGAGGCGGAGCTGCGCTCCGATGCGCTCCAGCCCAATTTAACCTCTGGCTTTTTATAATAGCTTGATCAGTCACACAAAAGTAATCAGAATAAATATTAATTAACTGCAACCAGGGCGATACTTAAAAAAAATTGGTCTGTGGTCAAGTCATCTCTCTCCTCTTTCAAAAAACTCAAAAAATCAGCAATTTACAAATTAAGTTTGAATAGCTTTATTGGCATGGTGATCTGGCTTTACATTGCCAAAGTTGAATCAGGCAGTGATTGACAGCGCTCTGGTCCAATGGCAACGGCCATTGTCAGATACAGTACCTTTTGTACTGTACAGTACAGATACTCTTTTCCCTCTATATGCTCCCTTTGGGATCCATATTTAAAAAATATGATGTGTTGTTTCACTGCTATGCAGACGACATTCAGATTTATGTTCCTATTAAACGGGCAGGAAAAAGTTCACTCGAGCACCTTATGGCGTGTCTAGACGAAATAAAGAAGTGGATGTCTTCAACTTCCTAAAATTAAATGAAAATAAAACGGAACTTATACTCTTTATTCCTTCAAAAAGTAGTTTTAATCACCTCCCTGAAGCATATACACTTTCTTTGCTAGTAAATGCCTGTGTAAGAAAAATCTTGGTGTTTTATTAGATAGTTCCTTGAAACTGGATAAGCAAGTAAATTCTGTTGTCAGATAGTGTTTTTTCCATTTACGTATGCTGACTAAAGTTAAGCCTTTTCTATGTCCCCAAGCTTTTGAAAGGGTGATACATGCTTTTCTGTCATCCCGACTGGACTATTGTAATTCTTTATATTATGGAATAAATGCAACTACTCTAATACGTCTACAAATAGTCCAAAATGCAGCAGCGAGACTTTTAAAAGGCATTCGCAAACGGGAACATATTACCCCGATTTTAGCATCCCTCCACTGGTTGCCGGTTCGTTTTACGGTAAATTCTTTTATTTGTCCATAAGTGCCTAAATAACCTTGCTCTCCCTCTGTCTATCTGAGCTCTTAGAGCAATACAATCCTTCCAGAGTTCTTACGTCAGGCACACAGAAAATTGTATTTATACCACTGTACAGGTTAAAACACAGAGGTCATTGTGCCTTTGCGGGCCCGACAATATGGAATAGCTTGCCTATTCATATTCGTTCTGCGTCTGACTTGTCAGTTTTCAAGTCACGCTTGAAAACACACTTGTATTCAATTGCTTTTAATAACGTATAATTTGCTTTTAAATCTCCTTTTCTCTGTCTGTTGTGTTATAATATATTGCTTTGTAAAGCACACTGGACAGCCTGTCTGTATAAATGGTGCTATATAATACATTTTGCCTTTGACATCATATTGATATTCATACTGGCATTAAATGCCACAGTTTAATGGGTAAATTAATTCATCACACAGAGAAATTCAACACACACAGATGCTTTTATTTGTCAACATAACATGAAACTAGCTGGAATGCGTGATGGCTGATTCATCTGACGAAACTTCTTTTACAGGGTTTTGGCTGCTTTATTTTTTGCTAAACACCAGATGGCGCTGTTTTCGACAGTCTCAAAGCTTTTCCTGGAACAATCAGGGGAAAGCCTCAGTGCTTCATGAGGCTTCATTTGCCCATCCCTAATAGTGACGATCACTAATGATAATCATAATTCGTCTGAACTATTCCTTCTTTAAGAAATTCTCTCAACAATGTAGTGTAGCAGCAGATAAATACAAATTTAAACTTTATAGCAATAAAATGAAATAGAAAGCTGCGCTTACAGATGCTCACATCCACACATGTAAACACAACACTGACACCTTCACTTCCAGCTGAAGACGGTGTCAATCAAAAACTCAGTAGCAAATGAGAACATACTGCTGCTAGCCCCGCCCCCCCAAGAGAGATATGTGCCAGAATGGTGAACGAAAACTCAGGGAGCGTAAACGAAAACTTCATAAACGTAAATGAAAACTCTGGAAGCACATTTGTAAGTTCAGATCAGCGAAAGAAAGATGAGAAAACAGTTAGCAAAACACGCAGTGTATTAAAAACGAAGTAACGTTTTTTGCCTGCAATTAGTTTCAAAAAATAATTTTTTTCAGTTTCAATTTATATTTTCATTAGTTTCTTGAAAAGTTACATTCATTATTATTGACACAAAAGTAATTCCATACAAGACATCGGTGAGCAAATCAAGTCACAGTCAGGTTCTCTACCTTTTCAATAGCTCGCAACCAGAGCACCGATATATCTAATTCTGCACAGCTGTTGGTATTTCTACATGGAGTAAATAAAAAAATATGAAGTGACACAAGAGCAGGCTGGCATAGATACCCTTTCTAGTACTACTAAAGGAGAGGATCTTTTTTTTTTTTTTGCCGTTGAGATAGTTTTAAATTAAAATTCAAGTGGGAGAATATGGCAGGGATTACAACTGATGGAGCCCCGGCAAAGGTAGGGAGGAAATCTGGCCTTGCTACGTTGGTGTTTCAGAAAGTCAGTGAATGTGGGGGAAAAGTGGTTAAGTACAACTGTATTTTACATCAAGAACAGCTGTGCCAAATCCATCTGGCTTGTGGGTGTGATGCGTGACGTTGTTAAAATTGTTAACAATATAAGCTCCAAATGGCCTAATACTGGTGGAAAATAAATATGAGATGGGAATTTTTTTTTTTCAGACACTAGTCAATTGAGACTTTGGGCTATTTTTCTTCCATAACTTGTTGTCTTTCAGACTAGTGAGGGAAAAATATTTAAGTGTTTATTTTATTAAACTATCTATTTCATTATCTACTATCTATTTGCGCCTGTAGTTTTCAAATGCAACACATATATTTTAAGGTTTTCTCAAAATGATAATAAACAATGAGTCAGAAATCTCAGGTTCAGCAGCTTTACAATTCTTTACTTAACTTTACAATTCTCATCTATATTCTGAAGATTTTTACAGAAGGGGTTGTTCATATAACATTTGCCTGATTTATATACTATTTTATTAATTAATTTAATTGCTTTAAGATTTAATTGCTTTATTGCCTTTTCCAACGTTCAGATTTTTGTTCTGAAAATGTACGCAAAATGCATTTTGTGTAAGAAAGCTGTATGCAACGAGGGTATGTATCATCATGAATATTGATGCATTTCACGCCTGGGAAGACAAAGACCCTCCTCAAATAACCCTATCAGGTAGGACTGTGAGGGAACTTGCACAAAGAATGAGAGATTAAAATACTGTTTTTTTGATTGTTTGGATTTATTTAAAACACAAAATCCAAATATATATAACGAAGGACAAAAAGGCACATTGAGCACACTGATCCAAAAACAGAGACTTGAACATTCCTAAAACAGTTCCTGTACAACATACCTGTCATTTCCAAGGTGTTTGCTTTTTTCATTTGACCATGTTCATGTAGAAGCTTGTAGGTGTTGGTAACAGTGCTCTCAAGAGAAAAACAGTTTGAAGAGACTTGTGTATAAGTTTGAGTCAGTAAGAATTAGTGGCATCTGGTCCCTGTAAAAACAACAAAACAACTGTGAACATGCTAATATCAGGAGCAACTAGGGCTGCATGATTTTGGGGAAAAAAACTAATCATGCTTTTTGTGGTTAAAAATTGTGATATAAAATTCACCAAAAATCTAAAGAACACCAGATTTGTTGTGCCTACTTGTAGGCCTGCATAAAATAATAGTAATAATAATAATACTTTACAGAAAACTTATTTTTTGGGAAAAACACAGCTTGTAATAGGCTTGTAATTACAACGCCAAGTCCACATGTACACAGGTATTTTTATAAACAGTTTTCTCTGTTTAAATAAAACAAAAAAGTCCACACAACAGTGAAAAAAAATGTCTGTCCACATGAAAACGCAAAACCACACTATGAAGCACTGTCAAGAGTATGCCAAACCAACAGGTGTCCATATAACTCTAATCGTAAAGCCTTTTTGTGTTGGCCCATCAGAAGCCTGAAAAAAGGTTATTACCAGTTCTGGTAGGCTAACAACATGTTGTCATAAGCAGTAACCCTTGTAGTATTGCATTCTGACACCTCTGTTCCACAATATAATGGGAGAACTGTGCATGTATCTGTACACGTTATAAGCCCTGTTAGTACAGTTATTATCAGCAATATTTTGGCCAGATCTGCCATTGCACAGACTCGCCTCATGCAAACAAAGGAGATAACAGCGTGCACTCCGACGTCACAAGCCAAAATCTCTGGTTTCACCGTCTACACTGCAACCGGAGTTCCTTAAAATCTTCACCCTGGCAGGAGTTTTAAAAAAAAGTCAGTTACCGGATACTGTGTTTGCGTGTGGACGAACCACCAAGCCGCAGAAAAATCTGCGGTTTTGAAAATACCCGTGTTCGTGTGGACAGGGCCTAAAGCATTAGAAATGTTATGCATGTTTAATTCATACTGGAAGCCGGAGGGCGCCCTCGTGCAGAAAGTCAAAATATGCCTCAGAGAAGTAATGTGACACATGACGTTTAAGGACATTTCTAATACAACTATGGCTGTAGCTGAATAAAAAGAAGAAACACTTTAACTCATTAAATATGAAGAGAATAAATACATGACTATAACAATATATGGTTAATCTGTTTTTTTCCAAGCCATCACAGGTATTTTCATTAGAACAAAATATATTTATGATACAATTCTAATCGCCATAGCATTAATTATATTAAGTATACTTCAGAATAATATACTGTCTGCCTCATTCTGTGATAAGAAGCCATTTCAGACCCCAATGGAAATTATTATAAACACTTATGACATTATGAAGGGAGTTACATGCAATTTTACAGGATACAGGGTGATTTTAAAACATGAAATGCTTGGCACGTTTTGCTTTTCAAATGCACATCCTAAGTGATTTAAACTCACAGCGCTTGCAGAGACCATTCAATGTATGAAACATTGTCTAGCACATCTATGACGTTTGAGCAGATATTCACGAACACAGCATTTCACAGTAAACACTAGTATTCATCATGTTACAGTTTAAAACACTCATATTACTTTTATATTGTACTCTGTTTTATATTATAGTGCATAAAAACATCCTCGTGTGGTACATTTATATTTATTTAGCATTGAAAGGTTGCCTACCTGCCTATATTTCATTTTCAACTTGTTTCCATCGACACATTTTTGTCTGGCAATAGTTCAACTAGTAAAATGTGTACAAGATTATGTAACAATAACACACTAACTAATGTAAGTGAGAATAAATTATTTACCTCCGGTAGATCACTTCTTCTTCTGAGGTAAATCCCAGGCTTATTTCTCACAGCACGTCTTCCAAACTCGATGAAAAGCAGGGGAATGAAGAAGTTTGATGCTTTGTTTTGAGGTGATGTGTGCGTTTACAGGTTAGCGTTTACACGTGGATTAGCATGTGAATCACTTGTGCACGCCTGGGTATGGTCACACTAACGATAATGAGCAGACGCTTGAGAAACTGTACCACTCGGTTTCATACGGAATACATAAACAGAGAATATTTGTTTCCGACTTGACCTACTTCATTTAAAAATAGACACTTCAAGCTTTCTAAAGACATATCTCTCATGTATGTGTGGCAAGTATTAATTTGAACTTAAATTTAAATTTAATTTAAACTTATTAATTAATAAGTTTCAGAAAAATTTTCAGAGACTGGGATGACAGAAAGCGCATCCTATCTGTTATCTTTATTTTTACAAAACCACAAAGTTTTGTTATTGTGAGTGAACACAAATAAAAGTAGACACGTAAAAGTTTCGAATGATGTATAATGCTTTTCTGTATGACCAAAATCAGAGTATTTTGAGTCTCATGCTAACTACGAAAAAGGCGAGGGGGGTAAAGTGAAGAAAGTATGGTGATATCTACATGTTTACCCTATTCACCTGTAGTGTCTTGCCTTATTAATAATCTAAATAAACTGCAATTAATTCAAAGACAACATATTACTATGACACTACATAAAAAAAAAAACCACATTTACACTTGATCAAAGATCCTTCTATTCCAGTCCTGTAATACCTGCTGGTGTTTGAAGCCTGACACCAGTATGATCTCCTCCCCTCGATCCGCTGTCAGAGGATCAAGCTCGACAGTCAGCAGTTTTCCAGACGGAGGGAGTAAACGCAGAATCCTGACTGAAGCGTAGCCACAGTGTGTCCCCAACTCCAGAACCCTCCGCGGGGCTTCACGCTTCACAATCTCATCCAGAAACTCACCTAAACCACAAGAGGACATGTTACTACAGAGCAGAAGACGAGCTGAGTATTACTTGATTAAATAAAGCATTTTATATAACATCCACTATGTAAACATACTCTAACATTCACAACAAAGATCATGCATGGAAACTAAGCTGCAGAAACAGTCAATTATAACTGGTCATTTACATAAAGAAGTCTTAAAAGGCATTAGAAAGGCAGTGTTTGAGGGTCAGAAATTGTTCATAGAAAACAAAAATTAAATGCTACAAAAGTGAAGAAAGAGGATGACCTTTTTTAACAATGAAAAAAACATCCATTAATTGTGATTAGTAAAAGTCTTTAAGGAGGCACACAAAACATCAGGATAACAGACCTTTCAGAGGGCCGATGTTGAAGGAGGCGTGTGTGGTGGAATAGAGGTCGAAGGTCAGCAGAACACTCTCAGCCTGTCCGTGGGTGCAGTTGGAGAAGACATGGGCGTGAGTGGAGCTGACACACACCTTCCTGTGAGAACGCCTGAGTGTGCCAGAATACAGCTGACGCCACAGAGCCAACAGAGGTGAGCGGAAAACAGCTATCATCACGACCACAGCCGAGAGCAGAGGAACAGAGAACACCAGCAGAGACATCAGTGAACATCAGTGACCCTAACAGAGACATCAGTGAACATCAGTGACCCTGACAGAGACATCAGTGAACATCAGTGAACCCTAACAGAGACATCAGTGAACATCAGTGACCCTGACAGAGACATCAGTGAACATCAGTGAACCCTAACAGAGACATCAGTGAACATCAGTGACCCTAACACAGACATCAGTGAACCTGACAGATACATCACTGAACCTGACAGATACATCAGTGAACATCAGTGACCCTGACAGAAACATCAGTGAACATCAGTGAACCTGACAGAGACATCAGTGAACATCAGTGAACCCTAACAGAGACATCAGTGAACATCAGTGAACCCTAACAGAGACATCAGTGAACATCAGTGACCCTAACACAGACATCAGTGAACCTGACAGATACATCACTGAACCTGACAGATACATCAGTGAACATCAGTGACCCTGACAGAAACATCAGTGAACATCAGTGAACCTGACAGAGACATCAGTGAACATCAGTGAACCTGACAGAGACATCACTGAACCTGACAGAGACATCAGTAAACATCAATGAACCTGACAGAGACATCAGTGAACAACAGAGAACCTGACAGAGACATCAGTGAACCTGACAGAGACATCAGTGACCCTGACAGAGACATCAGTGAACAACAGAGAACCTGACAGAGACATCAGTGAACCTGACAGAGACATCAGTGAACCTGACAGAGACATCAGTGAACCTGACAGAGACATCAGTGACCCTAACACAGACATCAGTGACCCTGACAGATACATCACTGAACATCAGTGAACCCTAACAGAGACATCAGTGAACATCAGTGACCCTAACACAGACATCAGTGAACCTGACAGATACATCACTGAACCTGACAGATACATCAGTGAACATCAATGAACCTGACAGAAACATCAGTGAACATCAATGAACCTGACAGAGACATCAGTGAACCTGACAGAGACATCAGTGAACCTGACAGAGACATCAGTGAACCTGACAGAGACATCAGTGAACCTGACAGAGACATCAGTGAACCTGACAGAGACATCAGTGGCCCTGACAGAGACATCAGTGACCCTGACAGAGACATCAGTGAACATCAGTGAACCTGACAGAGACATCAGTGAACATCAGTGAACCTGACAGAGACATCAGTAAACCTGACAGAGACATCAGTGACCCTAACACAGACATCAGTGAACCTGAAAGAGACATCAGTAAACCTGACAGAGACATCAGTGACCCTGACAGAGACATCAGTGAACATCAGTGAACCTGACAGAGACATCAGTTAACATCAGTGAACCTGACAGAGACATCAGTAAACCTGACAGAGACATCAGTGACCCTAAAACAGACATCAGTGAACCTGCAGAGACATCAGTAAACCTGACACAGACATCAGTGAACCTGACAGATACATCACTGAACCTGACAGATACATCAGTGAACATCAGTGAACCTGACAGAGACATCAGTGAACATCAGTGACCCTGACAGAAACATCAGTGAACATCAGTGAACCTGACAGAGACATCAGTGAACCTGACAGAAACATCAGTGAACATCAGTGAACCTGACAGAGACATCAGTGAACATCAGTGAACCTGACAGAAACATCAGTGAACATCAGTGAACCTGACAGAGACATCAGTGAACATCAGTGAACCTGACAGAGACATCAGTGAACATCAGTGAACCTGACAGAGACATCACTGAACCTGACAGAGACATCAGTAAACATCAATGAACCTGACAGAGACATCAGTGAACAACAGAGAACCTGACAGAGACATCAGTGACCCTGACAGAGACATCAGTGAACCTGACAGAGACATCAGTGAGCATCAGTGAACCTGACAGAGACATCAGTGAACCAGACAGAGACATCAGTGACCCTGACAGAGACATCAGTGACCCTGACAGAGACATCAGTGACCCTGACAGAGACATCAGTGACCCTGACAGAGACATCAGTGAACCTGACAGAGACATCAGTGAACCTGACAGAGACATCAGTGACCCTGACAGAGACATCAGTGACCCTGACAGAGACATCAGTGACCCTGACAGAGACATCAGTGACCCTGACAGAGACATCAGTGAACCTGACAGAGACATCAGTGACCCTGACAGAGACATCAGTGAACCTGACAGAGACATCAGTGACCCGGACAGAGACATCAGTGAACCTGACAGAGACATCAGTGACCCTGACAGAGACATCAGTGAACCTGACAGAGACATCAGTGACCCTGACAGAGACATCAGTGAACCTGACAGAGACATCAGTGACCCTGACAGAGACATCAGTGAACCTGACAGAGACATCAGTGACCCGGACAGAGACATCAGTGAACCTGACAGAGACATCAGTGACCCGGACAGAGACATCAGTGAACCTGACAGAGACATCAGTGACCCTGACAGAGACATCAGTGAACCTGACAGAGACATCAGTGACCCTGACAGAGACATCAGTGACTCTGACAGAGACATCAGTGAACCTGACAGAGACATCAGTGAACCTGACAGAGACATCAGTGAACATCAGTGAACCCTAACAGAGACATCAGTGACCCTAACAGAGACATCAGTGAACCCTAACAGAGACATCAGTGAACATCAGTGAACCTGACAGAGACATCAGTGAACCTGACAGAGACATCAGTGAACATCAGTGAACCTGACAGAGACATCAGTGAACCTGACAGAGACATCAGGGAACCTGACAGAGACATCAGTGAACCTAACAGAGACATCAGTGAACATCAGTGAACCTGACAGAGACATCAGTGAACCTGACAGAGACATCAGTCAACATCAGTGAACCTGACAGAGACATCAGTGAACCTGACAGAGACATCAGGGAACCTGACAGAGACATCAGTCAACATCAGTGAACCTGACAGAGACATCAGTGAACCTGACCGAGACATCAGTGAGCATCAGTGAACCTGACAGAGACATCAGTGAACATGACAGAGACATCAGTGAACATGACAGGATTATGTCTGGATTCTTTTATTTAATACAAATATATTATTGAAATGCTATCAAATGAAAATGTAACAACTTTTGTTTGTCTGCAGATCTGCACAACAGAGGTTTACTAAATTAAAACAGACAAAAACATATTGGTTACGCATATAACCGTTGTTCCCTGAAGAAGGGAACGGAGATGTAGTCGACGTGTTGACTGATTGGGATCACGCTTAGGGAGCCTGTCATCTTCGAGTACTGTTAAAACGAGCCAATGCATATTGGCGTGCGAGATCTGCATCTCACACTCCGCCCTGTGGGGCGGGTATAAATACGGAAGTGGATGCATGCACCAGTTGTTTTTCGCTGAGGAGCCGAGTGGAGCCCGGAGTCAGCGGTGGTCCAGCAAGAGTGGCGACGGGGCTATGTCTTCATTCCCTCCTTCAGGGAACGAGGGTTACATAAGTAACCGAGACGTTCCCTTTCGGTCGCTCATGTTCGACGTAGTCTACGTGTCGACTGATTGGGATTCCAGTTAAAATGCCACTAGTGCTGCCATATTCCAGTTCAAGGGTTCGACTAATAAGGGGAACTCTACTGGAGCAAGAATTGCGCACATATCCAGTCCATAGGAGGGGAATGGCGCAGCAAGCCGACACTTCAAACCGGGCTTACAGTGAAACTGGCTTCATGTGAAAGGAGCAGTTCGACACATAGGTTAGTTCTCTAGTGAACGTGATAGGTGTCACCCAGCCCCCAACTCTAATTGGCATCTGTTCAGCTGGGCACTTTGTGTCAATGCCTAGGAGGGAGCAATACACTGACTTGGGAGGAGCTCAAAACACCCAGGTGGGCACGTGCACCTTGGAAAATCACCAAGATGAAGCCAACCAGATGTAGTGGGCCAACCCCTGCTTGGAAACAGCCTTCCTTTCTGCTGGTCTCCGTAACAGACAAGAGCTGGTCTAAGGTCCAGGCTTTGCATTCTGAGCATGTATAACCGTAATGCAGCAGACGGACAGAGAAAAACCAGGACTGGGTCTGCCTCCTCCGGAGCAGCGCTTGCATACTCACCATCTGGTCCCGCAGGAGAGGTAGGAACCTTGGGCACATATCCAGGCCGGGGTTTCAGATTTTCATGAGAGTAGACGGCCCGAATTCCAGGCACGATTCGTTGACTGAAAATGCGTGCAAGTCCCTACCCTCTAGGTAGAGACTAAACAAGCAGGAGAACAGTTTTTCTAAAAACAGGATTTTTAACTCACTGCCTGCAGGGCTCAAGGAAGGTATCTGCAGTGCAGTAGCACCAGAGATAAGTCCCAAGAGGGCAAAGAGGGGACAGATTCAGTCTCCTTGCTCCCCTCAGGAACGTGATGACCAGACATGCTTTCCACGGATTTGTAACCACTGCATCATGATGTGCGTCAATACAGAGGCAACATACCATTTTGAGGGTGGAAGAGACAGCCTCACTCCAACCCATTTTGCAGGAAGAAAGCACTGAAGTGATCGAACACCTTCGGGATCTCCTCATGAAGTGAAGACTTATTCAACGAATAGGTTCCACTTCTAAGGGGAAACATGTCTCATTTTGGGAGGGTGCTCTCACAGAAGTGATGGTCTCTACAGCATAAAAAATTCTTGCGGTACCAACCAGAACCTCTGCGTCCCATTCTTTTAGAACCAGACCTGTAATTCTCCAAGGTCTAAACGCGGGTGCCATCATGCCCCATCCCTGAGAATGTACTCAGAGGAAGGAGTCAGGAAGGGCTGTCGAGGAGAGGTCTGGTTGGGCCAATAAGGGGCAACTAGCAATACCTGCTCCATCTCCTCCCTGACTTTAGCACAGTTGTGTGCAAGAAGGGTCACTGGGGAATGCATTTCTGCGGGGGAGTCCAGGAACCAAACCCTGTCCGCATCCGCCATATCAACCAGGCTGAGCCAACGATGGCGCTCCTGGACCTCTAAAGTGGACATCGCCAGACCGATCGCGCATGCCACAACGCTCGTGCCCTGAAGGACGAGGTCGGCTGTAGTGCGGAGCTCACCTATGAGCCCACGGTCTGGGCTACCGTCGTGCATGAGTGCCCTGGCCTGATAGACCTGTAGCAACGCCATGGCATGCAAAGAGGCGGCGGCTTACCCACAGGCTTTGTAAGCTTTGCCCGTCGGAACGGAAGAGAACTCACAGACCTTAGGGGGGAGACGCTCTAAAAGGCAGCGGATCCTCCGCTGCAAAAGGCAGCGGCTGCCGGACACAGGTGCACCTGTGTCGCAACAGACCGCTCCACTGAAGGGCTAGCCTCGCAACTTCGCTTAGACCACAGCCTTACCTCCCAAAGAACTAAAGAGCAACAACAACATTTTCCAAAAAGAAATGGAGTCAGGCTTGACTGAGCTTGCTTCAGGCTCGTGGTGTGAGCGGAGCGAGCGTTCCGTCCTTTTAAAAATGGACAGCAGTAGCAGTGCTTCGCCTGTGATTCGCCCTAATATAGTCCCAAGTCAATATCTGCCTAGGAAATAGCCTAGTCTTAATCTGAATTGCTATTTGTACTCGTTGTGAATACGCAGGCCACAAGAAGTAATTAGGTTTTTTTTTTTGCTGGTTAGGGTTAGGTTAGGGTTTTTGCAAGGTTGTTTTTTTTGACATGCTACCTGACAACATAGGATTCCATTCATTATGCTAAGCTAAGCCAGCGTCAGCACTGCCAAACTAAGACAATGCATGCACTAAGACAAAAATGCTTCTGCCCACCTATCTTAACGTAGGGGAGACGGTGAATAAGCCCCATTTCAAAAAACGGAGGAGTGTTCCTTTAAATAAACTTTATTATAAAATAAAATAAATATTATTGTTGTTGGTATAACATTAAGTTGGCTACATTCTATTGTAGAGTAGTAATATTTGGGGGGGGGGTTAGTGTGCGTACACATGAAGGGGGGTCACTGCGTCAAAAGGGGTGTATACGGGAGAATTCAGACAATGAATACGCCCGCTAAATGTGCTGTTTGGCAGGGATCTTTGGAACTTTGTTATGCGTACCTGTAAATGCCCGCAAAGGCCCGAAAACAGGAACTTGTCTGACCACATGCTGTTAGTTGATGGCTTGGCTTTGTAAATGCTAATTTGTTTTGGGACTGGCAGCTCAAGATTGCCCCTATTCCCCTGCCCCCCTCATTAGTATTCAGGAAAGGTGATTAGGCTGTTTGTATCTGGGTGTCCTGGGTGTATGTGGCTATTCAAACTCCGAGTCTGAACGAAAACAGACTGGTGTATATGGTAAATGCAAGTTTGAAGAGGATATTTGAAAAGCTGGAGACGATGGACAAGAGGTTGGATAAGATGGAGGCTGACATCAATGAGCTCAAAGAGGCAAAAGAGGAGCCTTCTTCAAAGAAATTAAAGAGAGCTGAGAATAATTCTGTTGCGGTAAGTTATTTTCTGACTGTCACAAACATTTGGCGGTGTCTGCTGAACTTTGTGTGCTTTATTTATTAATGTATTTGAATTGAGCCCTCATACTATGTTGGATTTTTACAGGAAGCTGTACGGAGATTGCACAATGGGGAAAACAACATACACAAATATGACCAACAGACAAGGTATATCTTTAAAACTATTGTTTCATAACAGTCCTTTCTTCTAAATTATATTTTTAATCAACCTTCTTTAATTACTGCTCCACAGTCTATCCTCCCCCCACAACCTCGAGGTCACAACCTATCTTTTTAATGGCGTCTCCATGGCTGTACCGGACGTAGATCCTACTGTTGTTAAAAGGTAAGTCACAAGAGAATGTCCCAAGTCTACAACTATTTAACTGTATAGATTAGTTAGTAAATAAACACATTCTACCCCCTCACTATCTCCCTCTCTCTAGCATCCTGCAAGATGTATTTTGAAACTGTTAGAAGGGGTTACAGGATGGCCCAAGATGAGAACAAAGACAAGATGGAGGACAGCAGGATCATTGCACGCATGAGACAAAGAAAAAGAAGAGTAAGTATAAATAAATATAAATCTCAGTAAAAGACTCAGCCTGGGAGAGGCTCCCATCCCAACCCATTTGATATTTTTAGTGGTTTAATTACTTTTTTCCCTCCTATTTTGCAGCTGCTGAGCAGCAGGACTGGCGTTCTCCAGACAGAGGAAGAGGCAGCTATCTGGAAGACTGCAACAGTTGACCACATGTCTGAAGAGGAGGATGCCATCTTGGATGGAAAGTCGGTGTGGGTTGTTCAACCTCCAACCCGTAGTACAGTTTTGTCTGCGCTGTGCTATATATTGTATGACTAATAGTAAAGTGTATTCTGTGCTAACGTATTTTTATTTATAGAATTTTGACTGTGTGTATATATATATATATGTCATGTGCCCAGTGTCATTTACAAATAATAAAAATAACAAACTCAACTTTGTCTATCTGATTGTCTTGACATTATAATCATGAACACCAATGATAATAAATATCAATAATGAGTAATAATAAACCCAAATGAGGCCATAAACTGGACCAATAGTGTGGGGGTTTAGAGGAGGGACAAAGCATTGAGCAGCCAATCCTATGTAAGACCTCTGACCAATTGAAGGAGGCCACTGCCTTGTGTCCCAAAGGTGTGAAATGCTAATATTCCCTTGCATTGACCCCGACCGGGGGATTATTCACCATGGTAACTGATGGCCCTTAGTTGCTCCCTGCTGTGCCCCAAACTTGGTACATATCCAGGAGTATTCGGGATTGTGTGACGGGACAGCAAACTCCCGTACACACACGTTTATTTGTGGAGTACACAGGAGTACTCAGGAGTGTTACATGCCCGATTACAGCTCTTTTCACGCAGTGGGTGTGGAGGAGAGAGAAGCATGAAGAGGGAAGTTTGAATTATATTCTCTTTAAGTTTGACATGGCCGACACACGAAACAAAGAGATGACGTTCCGATGAACAAACACCAAAGAGGGAAAAGGTTAAGAAACGCGCGAAGTCCCGAATTTAAATCGGAGAAGCCTTCGAAAGGTGGCAAGAACTCCGGACCTTCCAATCCGACAACAAGGTAGCTCTGTGTTTGCTGGACAGGTGGTACATACATTTTTAGGACGTTCATGTTTGCCTAACCAACATAATGATATAATTAGCCAGAAAAATGCAGTCAGCGCTAACTTTGGTGAATACAACATATAGTTCCCTTTCGAAGGGAACTCAACAATATGTCATCGACGTTATGGGGAACGCCTCAGGCGTGACAGGTGTCTGAAATCAAATATCAACTCACAGTAATCATGTTGGCTGGCGACAGCCCACGCATCATCAGCTCTAATGATGAGCGCGTCAATCTGGATGCAAAAAAAGGGCGCCTAGAAACCGTGACAACATCATTTTCGTCTTCAGGGACTGTTTGTCTGTTTTTGAGTAGTCAACAAAAATGAAGCGTGCAGAGAAGGGGAGAAATACTTTGCGCAAGTGTGTCGACCCGTGTCCCAGATATTTGACACCGGAGGACTCACACGATCTGTGCGTTTTTTGCCTGGGAGAAGAGCACGCGCGGGAAGTTCTCGAGGGAGCTTCCTGCGCAAACTGTGAGCGTTTTTCTCTGAAAACGCTCCGTTCTCGTCTGTCCCACTTCTCGAGGGAAGTGGGCGCGGCATCTGAACCCTCTGAATTCCCTCTGAATTGTGTTGGTCCTGCTCGGGCTGAGGTGCGTGACGTGCCACCAACAGATTGCAGCTAAAAAAAAATAATAATAATAAAAAGCTTGAAAAGACCGGGTTATGAGCTTCCACATGTCAGGTTACAGGCCTTACCCGGCCTTCCTGAATGTGAGCTCCCACATACTGTGGTTGTCAGGTTGCAGGCCTCACCCGGGCTCCCTGAACGTGAGCTCCCACACACTGTGGTTGTCAGGTTGTAGGCCTCATCCGGCCTCCCTGAGTGTGAGCTCCCACACACTGTGGTTGTCAGGTTGTAGGCCTCACCTGGCCTCCCTGAGTGTGAGCTCCCACATACTGTGGTCGCCAGGTTACAGGCCTCATCCGGCCTTCCTGGTTATGAGCTCCCACACACTGCGGTCGCCAGATTACAGGCCTCATCCGGCCTTCCTGGTTATGAGCTCCCACACACTGTGGTCGCCAGGTGACAGGCCCCAGCCGGCCTTCCTGGTTATGAGCTCCCACATATTGTGGTTGCCAGGTAACAGGCCTCACCGGCCTTCCTGGAGATGGGCTTCTACATGTCAGGTTGCAGGCCTCTCCCGGCCTCCCTGAATGTGAGCTCCCACATACTGTGGTCGCCAGGTTACAGGCCTCACCCGGCCTTCTTGAGTATGAGCTCCCACATACTGTGGTTGCCAGGTTACGGGCCTCACCGGCCTTCCTGGTGATGGGCTTCTACATGTCAGGTCACAGGCCTCACACGGCCTCCCTGAATGTGAGCTCCCAGATACTGTGGCCCGGCACATTCTGTGGCACATACTGTGGTCGCCAGGTTACAGGCCTCATCCGGCCTTCCTGGTTATGAGCTCCCACGCACTGTGGATGAGCTCCCACCTACTGTGGTCGCCAGATTACAGGCCTCACCTAGGCCTTCCTGAATATGGGCTCCCACATACTGTGGTCACCAGGTTACAGGCCTCACCCGGCCTTCCTGAATATGAGCTCCCACATACTGTGGTCGCCAGGTTACAGGCCTCACCGGCCTTCCTGAGTACGACCTACTGTGGTCGCCAGGTTATAGGCCTCTCTGTCCTTCCTGATATGAGCTCCCACCTACTGTGGTCGCCAGGTTACAGGCCTCACCCGGCCTTCCTGAATGTGAGCTCCCACATACTGTGGTCGCCAGGTTACAGGCCTCACACGGCCTTCCTGAATGTGAGCTCCCACATACTGTGGTCGCCAGGTAACAGGCCTCACACGGCCTTCCTGGATATAAGATCCCACATACTGTGGTCCCCAGGTTACAGGCCTCACCCTGCCTTCCTGAGTATGAGCCCCCATGAGCTTCTACAGGTCAGGTTACAGGCCTCATCCGGCCTTCCTGAATGTGGGTTCCCACACACTGTGTTCACCAGGTTTTTAGGCCTCTTAGGCCTTCCTGGGTGTGAGCTCCCACATATTGTGGTCGCCAGGTTACAGGCCTCACCAGGCCTTCCTGAATGTGAGCTCCCACCCACTATGACTATCCGGTTACAGGCCTCATCTGGCCTCCCTGATCATGGGTAAATCCAGGCCTCAAAACCGGCCTCCTGAAGTTAGAGTGATGAAGTACATTTACATTTAGTCATTTAACAGACGCTTTTATCCAAAGCGACTTACATTTGAGGATTAAAGCAAGCGAGTCATCATGGAGAGGCAAAAACAATGCAAGAAGTTCTCAGAATACAAAGTTCAAACATTGCTCAGAGTAGCATAAACCAGACAAGCGAAGATTAAGAATTTTTATTTTATTTTTTTTTATTATTTTTTTTATGTTAAGTGCTCACGGAAGAGATGAGTTTTCAGTTGTGTTTTGAATGCTGTCAGGGATTCTGCATTCCGGACGAGGGTGGGTAGGTCATTCCACCAGCATGGAACCGTGAATGAGAATGTTCTGGACAGTGATTTTGTACCTCGCTGTGAAGGCACCACGAGCCGTCGCTCCTTGGCCGATCGTAGGCTTCTGGTAGGGATGTAGACCCGTAGGAGTGAGTGAAAGTAGGAGGGAGCTGAGTACGTGCACATTTACTTCATCTATTTTCTTTGTACGCTCCGTACCTTCTTAAACCCATACTTATGGTAAGTCACACGACGAAACGTCTTGTGTACTTTCTAAAATCCATTTTTTATGGTAAGGGTCGTGCGCTGTACGCTTCAGTCCCTTCCTATGTGGCTAGACCCCGGTGTTTCACCTTGGGTCCCACTCTAGATGCGTCCTGCCGTCAAAGTATGCTACGACAGAAGCCTTTCTCTAGCTACCTTCCACTTTTGATCCAGGCCTTCCTGAACTCAGAATGGCTAAGTTCATGCACTTTTGTTTCATGTACTTTCTAAAATCCATATTTATGGCCTTTCTGGAAGTAGCCCCACATGCTGTGGTTGTCAAGTTACAGGCCTCACCGGCCTTCCTGAGTATGAGCTCCCACCTACTGTGGTCACCAGGTTACAGGCCTCACCCGGCCTTTCTGAATATGAGCTCCCACATACTGTGGTCACCAGGTTACAGGCCTCACCCGGCCTTCCTGAATATGAGCTCCCACATACTGTGGTCGCCAGGTTACAGGCCTCACCCGGCCTTCCTGGTTATGTGCTCCCACATGCTGTGGTCGCCAGGTTACAGGCCTCACCGGCCTTCCTGATATGAGCTACCATATACTGGAACACATACTGTGGTCGCCAGGTTACAGGCCTCACCGGCCTTCCTGGTTATGAGCTCCCAAATACTGGGTATCAGGTTACAGGCCTTACCAGCCTTCCTGATATGAGCTCCCACCTACTGTGGTCGTCAGGTTACAGGCCTCACCGGCCTTCCTGGTTATGAGCTCCCACATTCAGTGGTCACCAGGCTTCAGGCCTCCTCGGCCTTCCTGGTTATAAGTTGTCACATGTCAGGTTTCAGGCCTCACCAGGCCTTCCTGAATGTGAACTCCCACTCACTGTGGTCGCTAGGGTGTGGTTGTGAGCTTTCACATGCCAGGTTGTAGGCCTCATTAGGCCTTCCTGAATGTGAGATCCAACACATTTTGACTATCAGGTTACAGGCCTCATCTGGCCTTCCTGATCATGTTAAAACCATACTTATGGTAAGTCACACGACGGAACATCTTTTGTACTTTCTAAAATCCATTTTCATGGTAAGGGTCATGCGCTGTATGCTTCGGTCCCTTCTTATGTAACCCAGACCCAGGTCTTTCACCTCGGGTCCCACTCTAGATGTGTCCTGTCGTCAAAATTTGCTACGACAGACACCTTTTCTGATCCAGGCCTTCCTGGATTCGGAATGACTGAGTACACGCACTTTTGTTTCATGTACTTTCTAAAATCCATACTTATGGCCTTTCTGAAAGTAGCCCCCACATGGTGTGGTTGTGAGGTTACAGGTCTTGTCAGGCCTTCCTGTTATGAGCTCCCCCCTACTGTGGTCGTCAGGTTACAGGCCTCGCCGGCCTTCCTGGTTTTGAGCTCCCACATTCAGTGGTCACCAGGCTTCAGGCCTCCTTGGCATTCCTGGTTATGAGTTGTCACATGTCAGGTTTCAGGCCTCACCAGGCCATCCTGAATGTGAACTCCACTCACTGTGGTCGCTAGGGTGTGGTTGTGAGCTTTCACATCTCAGATTTCAGGCCTCATCAGGCCTTCCTGAATGAGAGCTCCCACACATTTTGACTATCAGGTTACAGGCCTCATCTGGCCTTCCTGGTCATGTCAAAACCATACTTATGGTAGAGTCACATGATGGAACATCTTGTGTACTTTCTAAAATACATTTTTTATGGTAAGGGTCATGCGCTGTACGCTTCGGTCCCTTTCTATGTGGCCCAGACCCAAGTCTTTCACCTCGGGTCCCACTCCAGTTGCGTCTTGTCGTCAAAGTATGCTACGACAGACGCCTTTCTAGCTAACTTCCACATTCTGATCCAGGCCTTTTCTGGACTCAGAATGGCTAAGTACATGCACTTTTGTTTCATGTACTTTCTAATGGAGCCCCACGTGGTGTGGTTGTCAGGTTACAGGCCTTATCAGGCCTTCCTGGTTATGAGCTCCCATATTCTGGGTATCAGGTTACAGGTTTTTCCGGCCTTCCTGATATGAGCTCCCACATACTGTGGTCGCCAGGTTACAGGCCTCATAGGCCTTCCTGAGTATGAGTTTCCACATGCTGTGGTTGTCAGGTTTCAGGCCTCACCGGCCATCCTGATATGAGCTCTCATGTACTGGAGCTCCCCACATAGGGGGTAATCAGGTCTTGGCCTCAGCAGATCTTCCTGGTTTTGATCCCTCTCTTACTCCCTCAGTGTTAAGAACGAGCACTGGGTAGACCCATGGATTGAGTGGACGACTTCCGTCATTGCTTGAGGTTGAGTTACACTCTCCAGGTGGTCCCGTCTCTGTGATCCGGAACTGAATGGTTTCTGCCAGCTTTGCAGGCCTTCAGTTTTCGATGCCTTTTCCAAGGCAGTTTCCAGAGGCTCTGTCTTGGACAGACAGGCAATGGCCAGACTGTGCGTCTTAGTATAGATCACCAGGCCAGCCTGGTGGCATGCCAGGAGGCATGCTCTCCTGAATAGTGAGTGGCTGGGAGTCCTTTGAGTCCCCTAGCCACACTCCCTAGAAGGGACCCCTTCTATTAGGAAGTTGTGGTCCTAAGCCTTTGAGCTGGCCCAGATATACCTCACATGAACTATGTTCTGGCAGTTTTCTCGGTTCATTAGCTTGGGCTATGACCGGTAGGGAGTGCTGTCACTGACAGCCCAACGTGACCTGGGGTGAGTGGTTTTAGTGTCCTTTGTATTACTGGTTCTGACAGTTGTCACTGCCACTGGGCATGCACTCCCCTCAGTATGGCGGCGTGGGTATTTCGTTCCCCATAACGTCGATGACGTATTGTTGAGTTCCCTTCGAAAGGGAACGTCTCAGGTTACGACTGTAACCTATGTTCCCTGAGAACAGGGAACGAGACAATACGTCTCCCTGCCATACCTTGGGACCTGCCTGCAACAGTCCCTTCAGACGATAGGATGTTGTCACGGTTTCAAGGCGCCCTTTTTATGCATCCAGATTGACGTGCTCATCATTCGAGCTGATGATGCGCGGGCTGTCGCCGGTCAACATGACTGCTGTGAGTTGATATTTGATTTCAGACACCTGTCACACCTGAGGCATTCCCCATAACGTCGATGACGTATTGTCTCATTCCCTGTTCTCAGGGAACATAGGTTACAGTCGTAACCTATTTCTAGCAGCAAGCGTATGGAGGACCAAACCTGCAGAAATTAAAAATGAATAAATGAATAAATAAATATGCGAATAAATGTAAAAATAAATAAATAAATGACTATTTATGCTTTTATTTCCCTATTTATGTATAATTATATTTTGTTTCCACATTTATTTTTTCATTTATTTATTTATGCATTTATTAATTTTCAATTTTATTTATTTTCACATTTATTTATGTATATATGTATTTATGTCTACATTTATTTATGTCTACATTTATTTATTTATACATTTATTTATTTATGCATTTATATATTTATACATTTATTTATTTATACATTTATTGCTCTAGTATGCTAATGAGGGGGGCGTGTTTTACCTAAGGCATAGCAATCGATCTCAGAGTGGCAGTACTGAAGCATTGAGGCCACAGTGACACCTTGTGGTGTGACCAAACAATACGCAAGAGGTTTGTGGACGTGACTTTACAGATCACGCAGGAAATAAATGACTTAGAGATGGGCAATATGGCCAAAATCTTATAACACGGTTTATGTCCTTTAATATGCCCTAACTGTATATAGCTATATAGGTTTACGATACATAGGCCTACTCTTTATTCCGGACAAGGCCGTAAAACATCAGCAGGTCGGGATTTCTAAGATATCTGGGCACACATGAACAGAATCCGTAGATAACAGACACAGAAGCGCATCAAATTATCCACTATTAACCAAATTTTATGACATGCATTGTAGATCCGTACACAGAAGCTAACTGCATTTTTAATGTAGCCTATCTTCCAAAAACAATGTTGACAGCAACAAACTTTTCCATAAAGAGGTGATATTTCCGCTATAAATTGATTTCCTGGAGCATTTTTTAAAAACCTTATTATAGGCTATATGCATCATCATGTAGCCTATAAGTCCTTAAGTTTAACTGATCAATTCAGTTAATAAGGCACTACTATAGGGCTGTCACCTATGAAAGCTTGTTTCCGCCACAGAATGAAAAATAAATAAATAAGTCAGAATTGCGTGATATAGCCTAAAGTCGCAATTGCGTGTTATAAAGTCAGAATTGTGAGATATAAAGTCAGAATTGTGAGATATAAAGTCAGAATTGCGTGATATAAAGTCGCAATTGCGTGTTATAAAGTCAGAATTGCGAGATATAAAGTCAGAATTGCGAGATATAAAGTCGCAATTGCGTGTTATAAAGTCAGAATTGCGAGATATAAAGTCAGAATTGCGTGATATAAAGTCGCAATTGCGTGTTATAAAGTCAGAATTGCGAGATATAAAGTCAGAATTGCGAGATATAAAGTCGCAATTGCGTGTTATAAAGTCAGAATTGTGAGATATAAAGTCAGAATTGTGAGATATAAACTATTCTCAGAGGAAAAAAGTTAGTCTTTTTTCCCCATAGAATTGGACTTTATAACTCGCAATTGCGAGTTTATATCTTACAATTCTGAGAAAATATGTCAGAATTGCGAGATATAAACTCGCAATTATGTGTTATAAAGCCAGAATTGCGTGATATAAAGTCGGAATTGCGGGAAAAAAAGTCAGAATTCTTAGTTTTCTCTCTCGCAATTCTGACTTTAAAACACGCAATTGCGACTTTATATCTCGCAATTCTGAGAAATAAAGTCAGAATTGCGAGATGTAAACTCGCAATTGTGAGATAAAAAGTCGCAATTATTATTATTATTTATTTATTAAGTGGCGGAAACAAGCTTCCATAGTCACCAGTAAAATCAGTTTCAACAAAATCCATCTTCACACTGCAGATGTGGGACTGACGCTGACTCTGAATGGCATTAGATATTATTTACACAGACTGTTAATGCAGAGGAGCCATGGATGCATTTACACTGCAATTACAGTTGCGTAAATGAGATTCACTTATATAATTAATATTAAATATAATATTTTGAATATTAAAATATTTAATGATAGAATCAATGAAATTATACTTTTAAGTATGAAACTAAAACAGCCAGTATACTGTATATAGGCCTATGCCACCGTCTTAACGAGTGAGTTCAATCATTAATTCAGACGATTCGTTCAAATAGGCTACTGATTCGTTCAGTAAGAAAACACCACGTGTTGCTTAGAGTCGCAGCGGTTCTGTGGAGTTTGGAACTTTTTTTCTTTTTCTGAAGAAACAGCAAAAAATAAAGAAAAAGTAGCCTATTTTTCAACACTCTTCCCGTGTGCTAGTATATCATATTATGTTATATAATAAAATTATCACATACATAGGCTTTTTTACACCATTTTTTATTGGGGCATTTATTTATTAATTTTGTTGTTTGCGAGGTGGCGGAATTTTTTTTTTGAGAAATAAACCAATTTACATACAAAATAGGCATTGAACAAACAATAGGCTATTAACAAAATTGTATTTTTTTCCAATTCTCAAATTACAATAAATAACAGCAATGAAGTCTCAAATCATATTTACAACCATGAAAGGCAAGGAAGAGAAAATAAATAAATGAATTAAAATATTATAATTGTAATGTTGTAATACTATAATGTTGTTCTTTCAATTATTTAAATTATAATATTTGAATTCATTTATTTATTTTCTCTTTATTTACGTTTATTTTAACTCTTTATGGAAAAGTTTGTTGCTGTCAACATTGTTTTTGGAAGATAGGCTACATTAAAAATGCAGTTAGCTTCTGTGTACGGATCTACAATGCATGTCATAAAATTTGGTTAATAGTGGATCCTTTTGACGCGCTTCCATGTCTGTTATCTATGGATTCTGTTCATGTGTGCCCAGACATTTTAGAAATCCCGACCTGCTGATGTTTTACGGCCATGATTTCCTGCGTGACCTGTAAAGTCACGTCCACAAACCTCTTGCGTATTGTTTGGTCACACCACAAGGTGTCACTGTGGCCTCAATGCTTCAGTACTGCCACTCTGAGATCGATTGCTATTTCTTAGGTAAAACACCCCCCCCTCATTAGCATACTAGAGCAATAAATGTATAAATAAATAATGTATAAATAAATAAAAGTATAAATAAATAAATGTAGACATAAATACATATACATAAATAAATGTGAAAATAAATAAAATTGAAAATAAATAAATGCATAAATAAATGAAAAAATAAATAAATGTGGAAAAAATATAATTATACATAAATAAGGAAATAAAAGTATAAATAGTCATTTATTTATTTATTTTTACATGTATTCGCATATGTATTTGTTTATTTATTCATTTATTTATTCATTTATTAATTTTTAATTTCTGCAGGTTTGGTCCTCCATAAGCGATCGTTCTCTATTGTAAATGATCAAGCAAACTCACAGTCGGGCGACAGTTTGTGTGAATGATTGTATTCACCCACTGTTTGTTATGAATTTGAATGTTCATTTATAGGCTATTGACAACTTTGACTAAATTTGTTTCCGACGGAGCCGTTGTTTATGCTCACTGGAAAACACGAAGCTAAAGTTATCTTGTTATTATTGCATCTTTGTATGGGTACGGAAGGGACGGGGAGGAGACGGGAGGAGGAGGGAGGGTCTTCGTTTTGTTTGACAATACTTCGAACGTCAACAAGAAGTGACGTCACCCGACATCGCTTAGAGCACCTTTAAACACCATGAGCGTCACACACACTTGAGTATGTACTAGGCGAAACGGCGCTGCTCATTCACTTACACTGTGACATTAATGACAACTGAGATCTTACAGTGTGACATTAATGATAACTGAGATCTTACAGTGTGACATTAATGATAACTGAGATCTTACAGTGTGACATTAATGATAACTGAGATCTTACAGTGAGACATTAATGATAACTGAGATCTTACAGTGTGACATTAATGATAACTGAGATCTTACAGTGTGACATTAATGATAACTGAGATCTTACAGTGTGACATTAATGATAACTGAGATCTTACAGTGTGACATTAATGATAACTGAGATCTTACAGTGTGACATTAATGATAACTGAGATCTTACAGTGTGACATTAATGATAACTGAGATCTTACAGTGTGACATTAATGATAACTGAGATCTTACAGTGTGACATTAATGATAACTGAGATCTTACAGTGTGACATTAATGATAACTGAGATCTTACAGTGTGACATTAATGATAACTGAGATCTTACAGTGTGACATTAATGATAACTGAGATCTTACAGTGTGACATTAATGATAACTGAGATCTTACAGTGTGACATTAATGATAACTGAGATCTTACAGTGTGACATCAATGATATCTGAGATCTTACAGTGATGATCATTTTCATACAGTCTGACAAGCAACAATCGTAAAAGACTATTATAAATCACACAGTGTGCACCCGGCTTTATTGTGACCTACATCAGAATGTAGGACGGGGCTTGGATCTGTGCATCAGCTGCTGATTGGATGTTGAGATGTGGGCGTGGCTCTCAGAAGTGAAGAAATGTGAGTTTGCAGGAGCTGGTTTAATGTCGACATGAAGGGAAGTTACATGTGATGTAAACATCTGTGTGAAACGCAGGCCCAATGACACAACGTGCCCTGCAATCATAGGTTCATTCAGCAAACTTATTATTAAGAGTAAAAGACATTATTTCTGTGGATTGATGCATTCTATAACAAGACGTCTTCAGCCGCCTTAAACTATTTTAATGGCGAGTACACTCAGTCTTTGTTACACTTCAGTATGCTACAGACATACATTTATCACTATTAGGCAAGTATAGTTTTTTATTATTATTGTGTTTGTGGATTTGAAGATCTTTTGTAGCCGTAATGTATTTTTTTGGTGTAAAGGGTTTTGGTGTAGTTGTAGGCTGGACAATCTTGTGTAATATAAAACATGGTCCATTTCAGTCATAATAAAAACGGGTTGTCTATATAAATAGAGGAAGTTATTCTAATTCAACATTACCAGGAACATGAATTTAAAAGAATAATGATAAAATCACTTATAATAAACACTGCAATATTTCGTTAAAAAAATTAGAATTGTCAGTTGATTTATTTTTATGATTGACTTTAAGTGGACATTTTAAAAATTACAAAGTAATTATATGAACAAACACATGCATGAATCGTTTACAATAATATCTATAGCATGCATTTAGAAAATACATCGAAATAATTTTAATTTCATGCTGAAAATGTAGCAGGGAAAGTTCACCCAAAATATGTGATTATTTACTTCTTATTTGTCATCTAAACCTTTCCTCTGTGGAATACATCAGAGGAAGTGTGAAGTAAACCCTGCTAATCTCAGCAAACTGAAGAAAGTGAAGGAGCACGAGGTTATCAATCTCAAACTGACAGTGTTCGCCTACATTACAGGTGTTCTGAAGATACTACAGTTAAATTAGGCGAGGATCACGACAACATTTAAAGAAATATTCTGCGTTAAATAAGTTGAGTTAGTACTTCTGACATAATGTTGTTAATTTCAGCTGCAAAAAATGTACTCACTGTTTTAAAGGCTACAGCCACATGCCATAAACATATGTCAACGTGGTTTTAGTGTGAAAACGCTCGGTAGTAATCGCTTAGTTTCCATTTGTATAGTAATACGTTTTTTAGAACTTCGTCGCTATGACAAACGCACAGTCTTATTGTCGGATGTAATAATTAAAAACGGGTTAAAATAAAAAAGCTAATTTAGGTGCAGAACTTACCAGTGACATGAGCAGGAATCTTTCGTGGTGTGTGTGAAATGCTTTGTGAGTGTGCATATAAAGAGAGCCTGACACACAGACACAGACACACACACACACACACACACACACACCTGATCAGGCCTGTTTATCACGGAAGTGCACGAGGCAACCTTAAAGGTACAGAGCACTTTATGTTTGGTCAGGGGTTTCAATCTGGGTCTGTAAATACGGCAAAATAACAAAAAACTGTAAAATAACATAAATAAATAAAGATTAAAATAAGTAAATAAATATAAGTAAATACAAATTAGATTTTTACTCATTTCAGATTTATAATACGCACTGCAAACGGAGTATGTGTGAAGCGTGCAATCGCGTTCTCCTTAGACATTTAATAAACGTATATTCTTTTTAGTTTATTACTTTTAAGCAATCACATTTAACATACGAAAGAAACTCGCCTCAGCAATCTCTATAAAAATGGGTTTTTAATATCCTTATTCAGTAAACATGAGTGACCATGATTGGTCTGTCTGTACAATCAGCGCTTAGAAAAGTAACAGGTAATATGACAACGCAATCACTTCTGCACAATAACGTACACCATAATAACAGCAATAAATGACTTGTAACATTAAGAAGCAGTGACGTTTAAATACACAATCAGAGAACGTGTTGTGTAAACTAATCGTGCCTGACTTTTAGAGACAGTGTCCAGACTAGAGACAGTAGCGCGTGATGTCCGCTAGATGGCAGCGCGTGATCAAACACCAGAGATATGATCACTGGGTAAATCATGACATCACTGATTTCATAAAATACCAGAGATATGATCACAGGGTAAATCATGACATCAGCCACTGATTTCATAAAACACCAGAGATATGATCACAGGGTAAATCATGACATCACTGATTTCATAAAACACCAGAGATATGATCACAGGGTAAATCATGACATCAGTCACTGATTTCATAAAACACCAGAGATATGATCACTGTGTAAATCATGACATCACTGATTTCATTAAACACCAGAGATATGATCACAGGGTAAATCATGACATCAGCCACTGATTTCATAAAACACCAGAGATATGATCACTGGGTAAATCATGAAATCACTGATTTCATAAAACACCAGAGATATGATCACAGGGTAAATCATGACATCACTGATTTCATAAAACACCAGAGATATAATCACTGTGTAAATCATGACATCACTGATTTCATAAAACACCAGAGATATGATCACTGTGTAAATCATGACATCACTGATTTCATAAAACACCAGAGATATGATCACAGGGTAAATCATGACATCAGCCACTGATTTCATAAAACACCAGAGATATGATCACTGGGTAAATCATGAAATCACTGATTTCATAAAACACCAGAGATATGATCACAGGGTAAATCATGACATCACTGATTTCATAAAACACCAGAGATATAATCACTGTGTAAATCATGACATCACTGATTTCATAAAACACCAGAGATATAATCACTGTGTAAATCATGACATCACTGATTTCATTAAACACCAGAGATATAATCACTGTGTAAATCATGACATCACTGATTTCATAAAACACCAGAGATATGATCACTGGGTAAATCATGACATCAGTCACTGATTTCATAAAACACCAGAGATATGATCACTGTGTAAATCATGACATCACTGATTTCATTAAACACCAGAGATATGATCACTGGGTAAATCATGACATCAGTCACTGATTTCATAAAACACCAGAGATATGATCACTGTGTAAATCATGACATCACTGATTTCATAAAACACCAGAGATATGATCACAGGGTAAATCATGACATCAGTCACTGATTTCATAAAACACCAGAGATATGATCACTGGGTAAATCATGAAATCACTGATTTCATAAAACACCAGAGATATGATCACAGGGTAAATCATGACATCACTGATTTCATAAAACACCAGAGATATGATCACAGGGTAAATCATGACATCACTGATTTCATAAAACACCAGAGATATAATCACTGTGTAAATCATGACATCACTGATTTCATAAAACACCAGAGATATAATCACTGTGTAAATCATGACATCACTGATTTCATTAAACACCAGAGATATGATCACAGGGTAAATCATGACATCAGCCACTGATTTCATAAAACACCAGAGATATGATCACAGGGTAAATCATGAAATCACTGATTTCATAAAACACCAGAGATATGATCACAGGGTAAATCATGACATCACTGATTTCATAAAACACCAGAGATATAATCACTGTGTAAATCATGACATCACTGATTTCATAAAACACCAGAGATATGATCACAGGGTAAATCATGACATCAGCCACTGATTTCATAAAACACCAGAGATATAATCACTGTGTAAATCATGACATCACTGATTTCATAAAACACCAGAGATATGATCACAGGGTAAATCATGACATCACTGATTTCATAAAACACCAGAGATATAATCACTGTGTAAATCATGACATCACTGATTTCATAAAACACCAGAGATATAATCACTGTGTAAATCATGACATCACTGATTTCATAAAACACCAGAGATATGATCACTGTGTAAATCATGACATCACTGATTTCATAAAACACCAGAGATATGATCACTGTGTAAATCATGACATCACTGATTTCATAAAACACCAGAGATATAATCACTGTGTGAATCATGACATCATGAGAATATCATAAGAGAAGTTTCCCTTCGAATTGTCCATCGATCGTGTATATCCCGTTAATACCTTAAAGAAATTCAAAAATGATATTAACACAAACTTTTCTTTTTGTAAACAGCATCCAGAGACTGGCTTTGCCATTACTCTAAATTATTGTGGAAAGACTTTCCCCCATTTTTTATTGAGAACATTGTTAAGGATTTTTCTCTACTTCATGAAAATGTTTTGTTTGGAATTGTTAATTGGAAAAAAGAGCAATATTACAACAACAAAAAATCTTACTCAATATAATTTTTTTGTTAACACAATTATATACATAAATGTAAATGTTCAGGCCAGAAACCATTTTTATGTTTTGCTTCCTGAAGTACAACATTACTTTGGGACTATCTCTGACTCGTGTGACAAGAAGGCTTTAAAACCATTGAAATATGTAAGTCTTTTAATC
The DNA here is from genome assembly GCF_051911475.1 of Siphateles boraxobius. NCBI lineage: Eukaryota > Metazoa > Chordata > Actinopteri > Cypriniformes > Leuciscidae > Siphateles > Siphateles boraxobius. Next base: position 2,520,690 of record NW_027508819.1, on the reverse strand, counting down.
TTTTCCTTTGATTTTTAATATTTTCTGATTAGTTATATATCCCTGTCTTCTGTCCTCTTTCTTTTTCTTTTTTCTCTCGTTTATTTCTTCTACATTGTGACTGTTTCCTTCTTTGTTTACATAATGTTCTCAATGAAAAAACTGTAAAATAAAATGTAACCACTACAAGACTAATTTTTGACTGTGCTACAAAGTTATGTTTATTGTATCTCAGTAGACTGCTTAAACACGAGCATCGGATATTGAAAAAGTTGCTATTGCTATACACTTAAAATTTAATAAAATAATTTAAGAGAGAGAAAAAAATCATGTAATAATGTAAACAAATGTTTCGTCTTGTAAGCTAATGCAATGAGACTCTGAGACTTAAGTGTCCAAATAATTTCTGGAACAGTTGTGTATGAATATCTGAATGAATCTGAATTACTGATCTCCATATGTGTTTATTACTTATTTAAGAAAGTTTGGTCACACTTTATTTTAATGTGTCCCTGTTACAGTGTAATTATATATTTAAGTACTGAGTAATATTAAGTAATTACATGAATTTAGGATTAGGGTTTGGTTTAGGTCAGTTGCATGTAATTATGCATAATTTATAGTTATTACTATAGTAAATGCATGTAACGTGTAACAAGGACACGATAGGGATGGAAGTTTTTATGAAATGAGGCACCTGGAGACTCTCTGTGACTTAAGTGTGCAAATTATTTCTGGAACATTTGTGTATGAATATTTGACTGTATCTGAACTACTGATCTCCATGTGTTTATTACTTATTAGTTCTTTTGAAATGGAAATGGAGCAGGGCGTGTACAGTGGGCGTGGCCGTGTACGAAGCTGCGCTCTGATTGGCTTTTCGGGCAGTGCGCGTGTCTCATCTCATCCGCGAGTGCAGCAGCAGCGCAGCCCTGCGTCACGACACACACACACACACACACACACACACACATACACAGAGAGTCCTGAAATAACTTTACCTGGCGAGTTTCCGTCACTCGTCGGGCGCGAGGAGGGTTTATTGAGGCACCAGCTCTAAATGGCGAGTCGAGGTTCGGATGAAGGACGGCATCTTCCTCTGCAGGATCATCATCATCACACAGAACCTGCTGTGCGCGAGGCGCAGAGATGGATAGAGGTGCGTGACGTCATGCCACTGCGTTATATGGGAATACAGTGTGTGTGTGTGTGTGTGTGTGTGTGTGTGTGTGTGTGTGTGTGTGTGTAAATGATGCGCGTGCTGGAGCTGTGTCAGGTTTAACACGCGCGCGCGCGTGTGTGTGTGTGTGTGTGTGAATGATGCGCGTGCTGGAGCTGTGTCAGGTTAGTGTGTGTGTGTGTGTGTGCTACTTGTGTTCACCTGTTGACACAAATTAGCTGAAGGATGCTGTAGGAATGTTAATGGTATTGTTACCCAGTAGGAACCCGCCCTAATGGGATCAAACCAGAATCCTATAATGATCTAAATAAGATCTTACTCCAGTAATACATCACTGCTTCTGAATCTCAGTAATACAGCACTGCTTCTGAATCTCAGTAATACATCACTGCTTCTGAATCTCAGTAATACAGCACTGCTTCTGAATCTCAGTAATACATCACTGCTTCTGAATCTCAGTAATACATCCCTGCTTCTGAATCTCAGTAATACAGCACTGCTTCTGAATCTCAGTAATACAGCACTGCTTCTGAATCTCAGTAATACAGCACTGCTTCTGAATCTCAGTAATACATCACTGCTTCTGAATCTCAGTAATACAGCACTGCTTCTGAATCTCAGTAATACATCACTGCTTCTGAATCTCAGTAATACATCCCTGCTTCTGAATCTCAGTAATACAGCACTGCTTCTGAATCTCAGTAATACATCACTGCTTCTGAATCTCAGTAATACAGCACTGCTTCTGAATCTCAGTAATACATCACTGCTTCTGAATCTCAGTAATACAGCACTGCTTCTGAATCTCAGTAATACAACACTGCTTCTGAATCTCAGTAATACAGCACTGCTTCTGAATCTCAGTAATACAGCACTGCTTCTGAATCTCAGTAATACAGCACTGCTTCTGAATCTCAGTAATACAGCACTGCTTCTGAATCTCAGTAATACATCACTGCTTCTGAATCTCAGTAATACATCCCTGCTTCTGAATCTCAGTAATACAGCACTGCTTCTGAATCTCAGTAATACATCACTGCTTCTGAATCTCAGTAATACAGCACTGCTTCTGAATCTCAGTAATACATCACTGCTTCTGAATCTCAGTAATACAGCACTGCTTCTGAATCTCAGTAATACAACACTGCTTCTGAATCTCAGTAATACAGCACTGCTTCTGAATCTCAGTAATACAGCACTGCTTCTGAATCTCAGTAATACAGCACTGCTTCTGAATCTCAGTAATACAGCACTGCTTCTGAATCTCAGTAATACAACACTGCTTCTGAATCTCAGTAATACAGCACTGCTTCTGAATCTCAGTAATACAGCACTGCTTCTGAATCTCAGTAATACAGCACTGCTTCTGAATCTCAGTAATACATCACTGCTTCTGAATCTCAGTAATACAGCACTGCTTCTGAATCTCAGTAATACAACACTGCTTCTGAAAATCAGTAATACAGCACGGCTTCTGAATCTCAGTAATACAGCACTGCTTCTGAATCTCAGTAATACAGCACTGCTTCTGAATCTCAGTAATACAGCACTGCTTCTGAATCTCAGTAATACAGCACTGCTTCTGAATCTCAGTAATACAGCACTGCTTCTGAATCTCAGTAATACAGCACTGCTTCTGAATCTCAGTAATACAGCACTGCTTCTGAATCTCAGTAATACAGCACTGCTTCTGAATCTCAGTAATACAACACTGCTTCTGAATCTCAGTAATACATCACTGCTTCTGAATCTCAGTAATACATCACTGCTTCTGAATCTCAGTAATACATCACTGCTTCTGAATCTCAGTAATACATCACTGCTTCTGAATCTCAGTAATACATCACTGCTTCTGAATCTCAGTAATACAGCACTGCTTCTGAATCTCAGTAATACAACACTGCTTCTGAATCTCAGTAATACATCACTGCTTCTGAATCTCAGTAATACAGCACTGCTTCTGAATCTCAGTAATACAACACTGCTTCTGAATCTCAGTAATACATCACTGCTTCTGAATCTCAGTAATACATCACTGCTTCTGAATCTCAGTAATACATCACTGCTTCTGAATCTCAGTAATACATCACTGCTTCTGAATCTCAGTAATACATCCCTGCTTCTGAATCTCAGTAATACAGCACTGCTTCTGAATCTCAGTAATACAGCACTGCTTCTGAATCTCAGTAATACATCACTGCTTCTGAATCTCAGTAATACAGCACTGCTTCTGAATCTCAGTAATACAGCACGGCTTCTGAATCTCAGTAATACAGCACTGCTTCTGAATCTCAGTAATACAGCACTATCTCAGTAATACAGCACTGCTTCTGAATCTCAGTAATACAGCACGGCTTCTGAATCTCAGTAATACAGCACGGCTTCTGAATCTCAGTAATACATCACTGCTTCTGAATCTCAGTAATACAGCACTGCTTCTGAATCTCAGTAATACAGCACTGCTTCTGAATCTCAGTAATACAGCACTGCTTCTGAATCTCAGTAATACAACACTGCTTCTGAATCTCAGTAATACATCACTGCTTCTGAATCTCAGTAATACAGCACTGCTTCTGAATCTCAGTAATACATCACTGCTTCTGAATCTCAGTAATACAGCACTGCTTCTGAATCTCAGTAATACAGCACTGCTTCTGAATCTCAGTAATACAGCACTGCTTCTGAATCTCAGTAATACAACACTGCTTCTGAATCTCAGTAATACATCACTGCTTCTGAATCTCAGTAATACAGCACTGCTTCTGAATCTCAGTAATACAACACTGCTTCTGAATCTCAGTAATACATCACGGCTTCTGAATCTCAGTAATACATCACTGCTTCTGAATCTCAGTAATACAGCACTGCTTCTGAATCTCAGTAATACATCACTGCTTCTGAATCTCAGTAATACAGCACTGCTTCTGAATCTCAGTAATACAGCACTGCTTCTGAATCTCAGTAATACAGCACTGCTTCTGAATCTCAGTAATACATCACTGCTTCTGAATCTCAGTAATACAGCACTGCTTCTGAATCTCAGTAATACAGCACTGCTTCTGAATCTCAGTAATACAGCACTGCTTCTGAATCTCAGTAATACATCACTGCTTCTGAATCTCAGTAATACATCACTGCGCTTCTGAATCTCAGTAATACAGCACTGCTTCTGAATCTCAGTAATACATCACTGCTTCTGAATCTCAGTAATACAGCACTGCTTCTGAATCTCAGTAATACAGCACTGCTTCTGAATCTCAGTAATACAGCACTGCTTCTGAATCTCAGTAATACATCACTGCTTCTGAATCTCAGTAATACAGCACAGCTTCTGAATCTCAGTAATACATCACTGCTTCTGAATCTCAGTAATACAGCACTGCTTCTGAATCTCAGTAATACATCACTGCTTCTGAATCTCAGTAATACAGCACTGCTTCTGAATCTCAGTAATACATCACTGCTTCTGAATCTCAGTAATACAGCACTGCTTCTGAATCTCAGTAATACAGCACTGCTTCTGAATCTCAGTAATACAGCACTGCTTCTGAATCTCAGTAATACATCACTGCTTCTGAATCTCAGTAATACAGCACTGCTTCTGAATCTCAGTAATACATCACTGCTTCTGAATCTCAGTAATACAGCACTGCTTCTGAATCTCAGTAATACAGCACTGCTTCTGAATCTCAGTAATACATCACTGCTTCTGAATCTCAGTAATACAGCACAGCTTCTGAATCTCAGTAATACATCACTGCTTCTGAATCTCAGTAATACATCACTGCTTCTGAATCTCAGTAATACAGCACTGCTTCTGAATCTCAGTAATACAGCACGGCTTCTGAATCTCAGTAATACATCACTGCTTCTGAATCTCAGTAATACATCACTGCTTCTGAATCTCAGTAATACATCACTGCTTCTGAATCTCAGTAATACATCACTGCTTCTGAATCTCAGTAATACAGCACTGCTTCTGAATCTCAGTAATACATCACTGCTTCTGAATCTCAGTAATACAGCACTGCTTCTGAATCTCAGTAATACAGCACGGCTTCTGAATCTCAGTAATACATCACTGCTTCTGAATCTCAGTAATACAGCACTGCTTCTGAATCTCAGTAATACAGCACTGCTTCTGAATCTCAGTAATACAGCACTGCTTCTGAATCTCAGTAATACAGCACTGCTTCTGAATCTCAGTAATACAGCACTGCTTCTGAATCTCAGTAATACAGCACTGCTTCTGAATCTCAGTAATACATCACTGCTTCTGAATCTCAGTAATACAACACTGCTTCTGAATCTCAGTAATACATCACTGCTTCTGAATCTCAGTAATACATCACTGCTTCTGAATCTCAGTAATACATCACTGCTTCTGAATCTCAGTAATACATCACTGCTTCTGAATCTCAGTAATACATCACTGCTTCTGAATCTCAGTAATACATCACTGCTTCTGAATCTCAGTAATACAGCACTGCTTCTGAATCTCAGTAATACAGCACGGCTTCTGAATCTCAGTAATACATCACTGCTTCTGAATCTCAGTAATACAGCACTGCTTCTGAATCTCAGTAATACAGCACTGCTTCTGAATCTCAGTAATACAGCACTGCTTCTGAATCTCAGTAATACAGCACTGCTTCTGAATCTCAGTAATACAGCACTGCTTCTGAATCTCAGTAATACAGCACTGCTTCTGAATCTCAGTAATACATCACTGCTTCTGAATCTCAGTAATACAACACTGCTTCTGAATCTCAGTAATACATCACTGCTTCTGAATCTCAGTAATACAGCACTGCTTCTGAATCTCAGTAATACATCACTGCTTCTGAATCTCAGTAATACATCACTGCTTCTGAATCTCAGTAATACAACACTGCTTCTGAATCTCAGTAATACAGCACTGCTTCTGAATCTCAGTAATACAGCACTGCTTCTGAATCTCAGTAATACAGCACTGCTTCTGAATCTCAGTAATACAGCACTGCTTCTGAATCTCAGTAATACATCACTGCTTCTGAATCTCAGTAATACAGCACTGCTTCTGAATCTCAGTAATACATCACTGCTTCTGAATCTCAGTAATACATCACTGCTTCTGAATCTCAGTAATACAACACTGCTTCTGAATCTCAGTAATACAACACTGCTTCTGAATCTCAGTAATACAGCACTGCTTCTGAATCTCAGTAATACAGCACTGCTTCTGAATCTCAGTAATACATCACTGCTTCTGAATCTCAGTAATACAGCACTGCTTCTGAATCTCAGTAATACATCACTGCTTCTGAATCTCAGTAATACAGCACTGCTTCTGAATCTCAGTAATACAGCACGGCTTCTGAATCTCAGTAATACAGCACTGCTTCTGAATCTCAGTAATACAGCACGGCTTCTGAATCTCAGTAATACAGCACTGCTTCTGAATCTCAGTAATACAGCACGGCTTCTGAATCTCAGTAATACAGCACTGCTTCTGAATCTCAGTAATACATCACTGCTTCTGAATCTCAGTAATACAACACTGCTTCTGAATCTCAGTAATACAGCACTGCTTCTGAATCTCAGTAATACAGCACTGCTTCTGAATCTCAGTAATACAGCACGGCTTCTGAATCTCAGTAATACAGCACTGCTTCTGAATCTCAGTAATACATCACTGCTTCTGAATCTCAGTAATACAACACTGCTTCTGAATCTCAGTAATACAGCACTGCTTCTGAATCTCAGTAATACAGCACTGCTTCTGAATCTCAGTAATACAGCACTGCTTCTGAATCTCAGTAATACAGCACGGCTTCTGAATCTCAGTAATACATCACTGCTTCTGAATCTCAGTAATACAGCACTGCTTCTGAATCTCAGTAATACAGCACTGCTTCTGAATCTCAGTAATACAGCACTGCTTCTGAATCTCAGTAATACATCACTGCTTCTGAATCTCAGTAATACAACACTGCTTCTGAATCTCAGTAATACATCACTGCTTCTGAATCTCAGTAATACATCCCTGCTTCTGAATCTCAGTAATACATCACTGCTTCTGAATCTCAGTAATACATCACTGCTTCTGAATCTCAGTAATACATCACTGCTTCTGAATCTCAGTAATACATCCCTGCTTCTGAATCTCAGTAATACAGCACTGCTTCTGAATCTCAGTAATACATCACTGCTTCTGAATCTCAGTAATACATCACTGCTTCTGAATCTCAGTAATACATCACTGCTTCTGAATCTCAGTAATACATCACTGCTTCTGAATCTCAGTAATACAGCACGGCTTCTGAATCTCAGTAATACATCACTGCTTCTGAATCTCAGTAATACAGCACTGCTTCTGAATCTCAGTAATACAGCACTGCTTCTGAATCTCAGTAATACAGCACTGCTTCTGAATCTCAGTAATACAACACTGCTTCTGAATCTCAGTAATACAGCACTGCTTCTGAATCTCAGTAATACATCACTGCTTCTGAATCTCAGTAATACATCACTGCTTCTGAATCTCAGTAATACAGCACTGCTTCTGAATCTCAGTAATACAGCACTGCTTCTGAATCTCAGTAATACAACACTGCTTCTGAATCTCAGTAATACAGCACTGCTTCTGAATCTCAGTAATACAGCACTGCTTCTGAATCTCAGTAATACAGCACTGCTTCTGAATCTCAGTAATACATCACTGCTTCTGAATCTCAGTAATACAACACTGCTTCTGAATCTCAGTAATACAGCACTGCTTCTGAATCTCAGTAATACAGCACTGCTTCTGAATCTCAGTAATACAGCACTGCTTCTGAATCTCAGTAATACATCACTGCTTCTGAATCTCAGTAATACAGCACTGCTTCTGAATCTCAGTAATACAACACTGCTTCTGAATCTCAGTAATACAGCACTGCTTCTGAATCTCAGTAATACATCACTGCTTCTGAATCTCAGTAATACAGCACTGCTTCTGAATCTCAGTAATACAGCACTGCTTCTGAATCTCAGTAATACAGCACTGCTTCTGAATCTCAGTAATACAGCACTGCTTCTGAATCTCAGTAATACAGCACTGCTTCTGAATCTCAGTAATACATCACTGCTTCTGAATCTCAGTAATACAGCACTGCTTCTGAATCTCAGTAATACAACACTGCTTCTGAATCTCAGTAATACAGCACTGCTTCTGAATCTCAGTAATACATCACTGCTTCTGAATCTCAGTAATACAGCACTGCTTCTGAATCTCAGTAATACAGCACTGCTTCTGAATCTCAGTAATACATCACTGCTTCTGAATCTCAGTAATACAGCACTGCTTCTGAATCTCAGTAATACAACACTGCTTCTGAATCTCAGTAATACAGCACTGCTTCTGAATCTCAGTAATACATCACTGCTTCTGAATCTCAGTAATACAGCACTGCTTCTGAATCTCAGTAATACAGCACGGCTTCTGAATCTCAGTAATACAGCACTGCTTCTGAATCTCAGTAATACAGCACTGCTTCTGAATCTCAGTAATACATCACTGCTTCTGAATCTCAGTAATACAACACTGCTTCTGAATCTCAGTAATACAGCACTGCTTCTGAATCTCAGTAATACAGCACTGCTTCTGAATCTCAGTAATACAGCACTGCTTCTGAATCTCAGTAATACAGCACTGCTTCTGAATCTCAGTAATACATCACTGCTTCTGAATCTCAGTAATACAACACTGCTTCTGAATCTCAGTAATACAGCACTGCTTCTGAATCTCAGTAATACAGCACTGCTTCTGAATCTCAGTAATACATCACTGCTTCTGAATCTCAGTAATACAGCACTGCTTCTGAATCTCAGTAATACAGCACGGCTTCTGAATCTCAGTAATACAGCACTGCTTCTGAATCTCAGTAATACAGCACGGCTTCTGAATCTCAGTAATACAGCACTGCTTCTGAATCTCAGTAATACATCACTGCTTCTGAATCTCAGTAATACAACACTGCTTCTGAATCTCAGTAATACATCACTGCTTCTGAATCTCAGTAATACATCACTGCTTCTGAATCTCAGTAATACATCACTGCTTCTGAATCTCAGTAATACATCACTGCTTCTGAATCTCAGTAATACAGCACTGCTTCTGAATCTCAGTAATACAGCACTGCTTCTGAATCTCAGTAATACAACACTGCTTCTGAATCTCAGTAATACAGCACTGCTTCTGAATCTCAGTAATACAGCACTGCTTCTGAATCTCAGTAATACAGCACTGCTTCTGAATCTCAGTAATACATCACTGCTTCTGAATCTCAGTAATACAACACTGCTTCTGAATCTCAGTAATACAGCACTGCTTCTGAATCTCAGTAATACAGCACTGCTTCTGAATCTCAGTAATACAGCACTGCTTCTGAATCTCAGTAATACATCACTGCTTCTGAATCTCAGTAATACAGCACTGCTTCTGAATCTCAGTAATACAACACTGCTTCTGAATCTCAGTAATACAGCACTGCTTCTGAATCTCAGTAATACATCACTGCTTCTGAATCTCAGTAATACAGCACTGCTTCTGAATCTCAGTAATACAGCACTGCTTCTGAATCTCAGTAATACAGCACTGCTTCTGAATCTCAGTAATACATCACTGCTTCTGAATCTCAGTAATACAGCACTGCTTCTGAATCTCAGTAATACAACACTGCTTCTGAATCTCAGTAATACAGCACTGCTTCTGAATCTCAGTAATACATCACTGCTTCTGAATCTCAGTAATACAGCACTGCTTCTGAATCTCAGTAATACACTACTGCTTCTGAATCTCAGTAATACATCACTGCTTCTGAATCTCAGTAATACAGCACTGCTTCTGAATCTCAGTAATACAACACTGCTTCTGAATCTCAGTAATACAGCACTGCTTCTGAATCTCAGTAATACATCACTGCTTCTGAATCTCAGTAATACAGCACTGCTTCTGAATCTCAGTAATACAGCACGGCTTCTGAATCTCAGTAATACAGCACTGCTTCTGAATCTCAGTAATACAGCACTGCTTCTGAATCTCAGTAATACATCACTGCTTCTGAATCTCAGTAATACAACACTGCTTCTGAATCTCAGTAATACAGCACTGCTTCTGAATCTCAGTAATACAGCACTGCTTCTGAATCTCAGTAATACAGCACTGCTTCTGAATCTCAGTAATACAGCACTGCTTCTGAATCTCAGTAATACATCACTGCTTCTGAATCTCAGTAATACATCACTGCTTCTGAATCTCAGTAATACAGCACTGCTTCTGAATCTCAGTAATACATCACTGCTTCTGAATCTCAGTAATACATCACTGCTTCTGAATCTCAGTAATACAACACTGCTTCTGAATCTCAGTAATACAGCACTGCTTCTGAATCTCAGTAATACAGCACTGCTTCTGAATCTCAGTAATACAGCACTGCTTCTGAATCTCAGTAATACAGCACTGCTTCTGAATCTCAGTAATACATCACTGCTTCTGAATCTCAGTAATACATCACTGCTTCTGAATCTCAGTAATACAGCACTGCTTCTGAATCTCAGTAATACATCACTGCTTCTGAATCTCAGTAATACATCCCTGCTTCTGAATCTCAGTAATACATCACTGCTTCTGAATCTCAGTAATACAGCACTGCTTCTGAATCTCAGTAATACAGCACTGCTTCTGAATCTCAGTAATACAGCACTGCTTCTGAATCTCAGTAATACATCACTGCTTCTGAATCTCAGTAATACAGCACTGCTTCTGAATCTCAGTAATACATCACTGCTTCTGAATCTCAGTAATACAGCACTGCTTCTGAATCTCAGTAATACATCACTGCTTCTGAATCTCAGTAATACAGCACTGCTTCTGAATCTCAGTAATACATCACTGCTTCTGAATCTCAGTAATACAACACTGCTTCTGAATCTCAGTAATACAGCACTGCTTCTGAATCTCAGTAATACAGCACTGCTTCTGAATCTCAGTAATACATCACTGCTTCTGAATCTCAGTAATACAGCACTGCTTCTGAATCTCAGTAATACAGCACTGCTTCTGAATCTCAGTAATACATCACTGCTTCTGAATCTCAGTAATACAGCACTGCTTCTGAATCTCAGTAATACAGCACTGCTTCTGAATCTCAGTAATACAGCACTGCTTCTGAATCTCAGTAATACATCACTGCTTCTGAATCTCAGTAATACAGCACTGCTTCTGAATCTCAGTAATACATCACTGCTTCTGAATCTCAGTAATACATCACTGCTTCTGAATCTCAGTAATACAACACTGCTTCTGAATCTCAGTAATACAGCACTGCTTCTGAATCTCAGTAATACAGCACTGCTTCTGAATCTCAGTAATACAGCACTGCTTCTGAATCTCAGTAATACAGCACTGCTTCTGAATCTCAGTAATACATCACTGCTTCTGAATCTCAGTAATACAACACTGCTTCTGAATCTCAGTAATACAGCACTGCTTCTGAATCTCAGTAATACAGCACTGCTTCTGAATCTCAGTAATACAGCACTGCTTCTGAATCTCAGTAATACAGCACTGCTTCTGAATCTCAGTAATACATCACTGCTTCTGAATCTCAGTAATACAGCACTGCTTCTGAATCTCAGTAATACAACACTGCTTCTGAATCTCAGTAATACATCACTGCTTCTGAATCTCAGTAATACATCACTGCTTCTGAATCTCAGTAATACAGCACTGCTTCTGAATCTCAGTAATACATCACTGCTTCTGAATCTCAGTAATACATCACTGCTTCTGAATCTCAGTAATACAGCACTGCTTCTGAATCTCAGTAATACAACACTGCTTCTGAATCTCAGTAATACATCACGGCTTCTGAATCTCAGTAATACATCACTGCTTCTGAATCTCAGTAATACAGCACTGCTTCTGAATCTCAGTAATACATCACTGCTTCTGAATCTCAGTAATACAGCACTGCTTCTGAATCTCAGTAATACAGCACTGCTTCTGAATCTCAGTAATACAGCACTGCTTCTGAATCTCAGTAATACAGCACTGCTTCTGAATCTCAGTAATACATCACTGCTTCTGAATCTCAGTAATACAGCACTGCTTCTGAATCTCAGTAATACATCACTGCTTCTGAATCTCAGTAATACAGCACTGCTTCTGAATCTCAGTAATACAGCACTGCTTCTGAATCTCAGTAATACATCACTGCTTCTGAATCTCAGTAATACAGCACAGCTTCTGAATCTCAGTAATACATCACTGCTTCTGAATCTCAGTAATACAGCACTGCTTCTGAATCTCAGTAATACATCACTGCTTCTGAATCTCAGTAATACAGCACTGCTTCTGAATCTCAGTAATACATCACTGCTTCTGAATCTCAGTAATACAGCACTGCTTCTGAATCTCAGTAATACAGCACTGCTTCTGAATCTCAGTAATACAGCACTGCTTCTGAATCTCAGTAATACATCACTGCTTCTGAATCTCAGTAATACAGCACTGCTTCTGAATCTCAGTAATACATCACTGCTTCTGAATCTCAGTAATACAGCACTGCTTCTGAATCTCAGTAATACAGCACTGCTTCTGAATCTCAGTAATACATCACTGCTTCTGAATCTCAGTAATACAGCACAGCTTCTGAATCTCAGTAATACATCACTGCTTCTGAATCTCAGTAATACATCACTGCTTCTGAATCTCAGTAATACAGCACTGCTTCTGAATCTCAGTAATACAGCACTGCTTCTGAATCTCAGTAATACAGCACGGCTTCTGAATCTCAGTAATACAGCACTGCTTCTGAATCTCAGTAATACAGCACGGCTTCTGAATCTCAGTAATACAGCACTGCTTCTGAATCTCAGTAATACAGCACGGCTTCTGAATCTCAGTAATACAGCACTGCTTCTGAATCTCAGTAATACATCACTGCTTCTGAATCTCAGTAATACAACACTGCTTCTGAATCTCAGTAATACAGCACTGCTTCTGAATCTCAGTAATACAACACTGCTTCTGAATCTCAGTAATACAGCACTGCTTCTGAATCTCAGTAATACAACACTGCTTCTGAATCTCAGTAATACAGCACTGCTTCTGAATCTCAGTAATACAGCACTGCTTCTGAATCTCAGTAATACAGCACTGCTTCTGAATCTCAGTAATACAGCACGGCTTCTGAATCTCAGTAATACATCACTGCTTCTGAATCTCAGTAATACAGCACTGCTTCTGAATCTCAGTAATACAGCACTGCTTCTGAATCTCAGTAATACAGCACTGCTTCTGAATCTCAGTAATACATCACTGCTTCTGAATCTCAGTAATACAACACTGCTTCTGAATCTCAGTAATACATCACTGCTTCTGAATCTCAGTAATACATCACTGCTTCTGAATCTCAGTAATACATCACTGCTTCTGAATCTCAGTAATACATCACTGCTTCTGAATCTCAGTAATACATCCCTGCTTCTGAATCTCAGTAATACAGCACTGCTTCTGAATCTCAGTAATACATCACTGCTTCTGAATCTCAGTAATACAGCACTGCTTCTGAATCTCAGTAATACATCACTGCTTCTGAATCTCAGTAATACAGCACTGCTTCTGAATCTCAGTAATACATCACTGCTTCTGAATCTCAGTAATACAACACTGCTTCTGAATCTCAGTAATACAGCACTGCTTCTGAATCTCAGTAATACAGCACTGCTTCTGAATCTCAGTAATACATCACTGCTTCTGAATCTCAGTAATACAGCACTGCTTCTGAATCTCAGTAATACAGCACTGCTTCTGAATCTCAGTAATACATCACTGCTTCTGAATCTCAGTAATACAGCACTGCTTCTGAATCTCAGTAATACAGCACTGCTTCTGAATCTCAGTAATACAGCACTGCTTCTGAATCTCAGTAATACATCACTGCTTCTGAATCTCAGTAATACAGCACTGCTTCTGAATCTCAGTAATACATCACTGCTTCTGAATCTCAGTAATACATCACTGCTTCTGAATCTCAGTAATACAACACTGCTTCTGAATCTCAGTAATACAGCACTGCTTCTGAATCTCAGTAATACAGCACTGCTTCTGAATCTCAGTAATACAGCACTGCTTCTGAATCTCAGTAATACAGCACTGCTTCTGAATCTCAGTAATACATCACTGCTTCTGAATCTCAGTAATACAACACTGCTTCTGAATCTCAGTAATACAGCACTGCTTCTGAATCTCAGTAATACAGCACTGCTTCTGAATCTCAGTAATACAGCACTGCTTCTGAATCTCAGTAATACAGCACTGCTTCTGAATCTCAGTAATACATCACTGCTTCTGAATCTCAGTAATACAGCACTGCTTCTGAATCTCAGTAATACAACACTGCTTCTGAATCTCAGTAATACATCACTGCTTCTGAATCTCAGTAATACATCACTGCTTCTGAATCTCAGTAATACAGCACTGCTTCTGAATCTCAGTAATACATCACTGCTTCTGAATCTCAGTAATACATCACTGCTTCTGAATCTCAGTAATACATCACTGCTTCTGAATCTCAGTAATACAGCACTGCTTCTGAATCTCAGTAATACAGCACTGCTTCTGAATCTCAGTAATACATCACTGCTTCTGAATCTCAGTAATACATCACTGCTTCTGAATCTCAGTAATACATCACTGCTTCTGAATCTCAGTAATACAGCACTGCTTCTGAATCTCAGTAATACATCACTGCTTCTGAATCTCAGTAATACATCCCTGCTTCTGAATCTCAGTAATACATCACTGCTTCTGAATCTCAGTAATACAGCACTGCTTCTGAATCTCAGTAATACAGCACAGCTTCTGAATCTCAGTAATACATCACTGCTTCTGAATCTCAGTAATACAACACTGCTTCTGAATCTCAGTAATACAGCACTGCTTCTGAATCTCAGTAATACAGCACTGCTTCTGAATCTCAGTAATACAGCACTGCTTCTGAATCTCAGTAATACAGCACTGCTTCTGAATCTCAGTAATACAGCACTGCTTCTGAATCTCAGTAATACAGCACTGCTTCTGAATCTCAGTAATACAGCACTGCTTCTGAATCTCAGTAATACAGCACTGCTTCTGAATCTCAGTAATACATCACTGCTTCTGAATCTCAGTAATACAACACTGCTTCTGAATCTCAGTAATACAGCACTGCTTCTGAATCTCAGTAATACATCACTGCTTCTGAATCTCAGTAATACAACACTGCTTCTGAATCTCAGTAATACAGCACTGCTTCTGAATCTCAGTAATACATCACTGCTTCTGAATCTCAGTAATACAACACTGCTTCTGAATCTCAGTAATACAGCACTGCTTCTGAATCTCAGTAATACATCACTGCTTCTGAATCTCAGTAATACAACACTGCTTCTGAATCTCAGTAATACAGCACTGCTTCTGAATCTCAGTAATGCATCACTGCTTCTGAATCTCAGTAATACAACACTGCTTCTGAATCTCAGTAATGCTGCACTGCTTCTGAATCTCAGTAATACAGCACTGCTTCTGAATCTCAGTAATACATCACTGCTTCTGAATCTCAGTAATACATCACTGCTTCTGAATCTCAGTAATACAGCACTGCTTCTGAATCTCAGTAATACAGCACTGCTTCTGAATCTCAGTAATACATCACTGCTTCTGAATCTCAGTAATACAGCACTGCTTCTGAATCTCAGTAATACAGCACTGCTTCTGAATCTCAGTAATACATCACTGCTTCTGAATCTCAGTAATACATCACTGCTTCTGAATCTCAGTAATACAACACTGCTTCTGAATCTCAGTAATACATCACTGCTTCTGAATCTCAGTAATACATCCCTGCTTCTGAATCTCAGTAATACATCACTGCTTCTGAATCTCAGTAATACAGCACTGCTTCTGAATCTCAGTAATACAGCACAGCTTCTGAATCTCAGTAATACATCACTGCTTCTGAATCTCAGTAATACAACACTGCTTCTGAATCTCAGTAATACAGCACTGCTTCTGAATCTCAGTAATACAGCACTGCTTCTGAATCTCAGTAATACAGCACTGCTTCTGAATCTCAGTAATACAGCACTGCTTCTGAATCTCAGTAATACAGCACTGCTTCTGAATCTCAGTAATACAGCACTGCTTCTGAATCTCAGTAATACAGCACTGCTTCTGAATCTCAGTAATACAACACTGCTTCTGAATCTCAGTAATACATCACTGCTTCTGAATCTCAGTAATACATCACTGCTTCTGAATCTCAGTAATACAACACTGCTTCTGAATCTCAGTAATACAGCACGGCTTCTGAATCTCAGTAATACATCACTGCTTCTGAATCTCAGTAATACAGCACTGCTTCTGAATCTCAGTAATACAGCACTGCTTCTGAATCTCAGTAATACAGCACTGCTTCTGAATCTCAGTAATACAGCACTGCTTCTGAATCTCAGTAATACATCACTGCTTCTGAATCTCAGTAATACAGCACTGCTTCTGAATCTCAGTAATACAGCACGGCTTCTGAATCTCAGTAATACATCACTGCTTCTGAATCTCAGTAATACAACACTGCTTCTGAATCTCATTAATACATCACTGCTTTTGAATCTCAGTAATACATCACTGCTTCTGAATCTCAGTAATATATCCCTGCTTCTGAATCTCAGTAATACATCACTGCTTCTGAATCTCAGTAATACATCCCTGCTTCTGAATCTCAGTAATACAGCACGGCTTCTGAATCTCAGTAATACATCACTGCTTCTGAATCTCAGTAATACAACACTGCTTCTGAATCTCAGTAATACATCACTGCTTCTGAATCTCAGTAATACATCCCTGCTTCTGAATCTCAGTAATACATCACTGCTTCTGAATCTCAGTAATACATCCCTGCTTCTGAATCTCAGTAATACATCACTGCTTCTGAATCTCAGTAATACAGCACTGCTTCTGAATCTCAGTAATACAGCACTGCTTCTGAATCTCAGTAATACATCACTGCTTCTGAATCTCAGTAATACAGCACTGCTTCTGAATCTCAGTAATACAGCACTGCTTCTGAATCTCAGTAATACAGCACTGCTTCTGAATCTCAGTAATACATCACTGCTTCTGAATCTCAGTAATACAGCACTGCTTCTGAATCTCAGTAATACAGCACGGCTTCTGAATCTCAGTAATACAGCACTGCTTCTGAATCTCAGTAATACAGCACTGCTTCTGAATCTCAGTAATACAGCACTGCTTCTGAATCTCAGTAATACAGCACTGCTTTTGAATCTCAGTAATACATCACTGCTTCTGAATCTCAGTAATACAGCACTGCTTCTGAATCTCAGTAATACATCACTGCTTCTGAATCTCAGTAATACAACACTGCTTTTGAATCTCAGTAATACATCACTGCTTCTGAATCTCAGTAATACAGCACAGCTTCTGAATCTCAGTAATACATCACTGCTTCTGAATCTCAGTAATACAGCACTGCTTCTGAATCTCAGTAATACAGCACTGCTTCTGAATCTCAGTAATACAGCACTGCTTCTGAATCTCAGTAATACAGCACTGCTTCTGAATCTCAGTAATACAGCACTGCTTCTGAATCTCAGTAATACAGCACTGCTTCTGAATCTCAGTAATACAGCACTGCTTCTGAATCTCAGTAATACAGCACTGCTTCTGAATCTCAGTAATACATCACTGCTTCTGAATCTCAGTAATACAGCACTGCTTCTGAATCTCAGTAATACATCACTGCTTCTGAATCTCAGTAATACAGCACTGCTTCTGAATCTCAGAAATACAGCACTGCTTCTGAATCTCAGAAATACAGCACTGCTTCTGAATCTCAGTAATACAGCACTGCTTCTGAATCTCAGTAATACAGCACTGCTTCTGAATCTCAGTAATACAGCACGGCTTCTGAATCTCAGTAATACAGCACTGCTTCTGAATCTCAGTAATACAGCACTGCTTCTGAATCTCAGTAATACAGCACTGCTTCTGAATCTCAGTAATACAGCACTGCTTCTGAATCTCAGTAATACAGCACTGCTTCTGAATCTCAGTAATACATCACTGCTTCTGAATCTCAGTAATACAGCACTGCTTCTGAATCTCAGTAATACAGCACGGCTTCTGAATCTCAGTAATACAGCACTGCTTCTGAATCTCAGTAATACAGCACTGCTTCTGAATCTCAGTAATACAGCACTGCTTCTGAATCTCAGTAATACAGCACTGCTTCTGAATCTCAGTAATACAACACTGCTTTTGAATCTCAGTAATACATCACTGCTTCTGAATCTCAGTAATACAGCACTGCTTCTGAATCTCAGTAATACAGCACTGCTTCTGAATCTCAGTAATACAGCACTGCTTCTGAATCTCAGTAATACAGCACTGCTTCTGAATCTCAGTAATACATCACGGCTTCTGAATCTCAGTAATACAGCACTGCTTCTGAATCTCAGTAATACATCACTGCTTCTGAATCTCAGTAATACAGCACTGCTTCTGAATCTCAGTAATACAGCACTGCTTCTGAATCTCAGTAATACAACACGGCTTCTGAATCTCAGTAATACATCACTGCTTCTGAATCTCAGTAATACAGCACTGCTTCTGAATCTCAGTAATACATCACTGCTTCTGAATCTCAGTAATACAGCACTGCTTCTGAATCTCAGTAATACATCACGGCTTCTGAATCTCAGTAATACAGCACTGCTTTTGAATCTCAGTAATACATCACTGCTTCTGAATCTCAGTAATACAGCACTGCTTCTGAATCTCAGTAATACAGCACTGCTTCTGAATCTCAGTAATACAGCACTGCTTCTGAATCTCAGTAATACAGCACTGCTTCTGAATCTCAGTAATACATCACGGCTTCTGAATCTCAGTAATACAGCACTGCTTCTGAATCTCAGTAATACAGCACTGCTTCTGAATCTCAGTAATACAACACTGCTTTTGAATCTCAGTAATACATCACTGCTTCTGAATCTCAGTAATACATCACTGCTTCTGAATCTCAGTAATACAGCACTGCTTCTGAATCTCAGTAATACAGCACTGCTTCTGAATCTCAGTAATACATCACTGCTTCTGAATCTCAGTAATACATCACTGCTTCTGAATCTCAGAAATACAGCACTGCTTCTGAATCTCAGTAATACATCACTGCTTCTGAATCTCAGTAATACAGCACTGCTTCTGAATCTCAGTAATACAGCACTGCTTCTGAATCTCAGTAATACAGCACTGCTTCTGAATCTCAGAAATACAGCACTGCTTCTGAATCTCAGTAATACAGCACTGCTTCTGAATCTCAGTAATACATCACTGCTTCTGAATCTCAGTAATACATCACTGCTTCTGAATCTCAGTAATACATCACTGCTTCTGAATCTCAGTAATACATCACTGCTTCTGAATCTCAGTAATACATCACTGCTTCTGAATCTCAGTAATACATCACTGCTTCTGAATCTCAGTAATACAGCACTGCTTCTGAATCTCAGTAATACAGCACTGCTTCTGAATCTCAGTAATACAGCACTGCTTCTGAATCTCAGTAATACAGCACTGCTTCTGAATCTCAGTAATACATCACTGCTTCTGAATCTCAGTAATACAACACTGCTTCTGAATCTCAGTAATACAGCACTGCTTCTGAATCTCAGTAATACATCACTGCTTCTGAATCTCAGTAATACAGCACTGCTTCTGAATCTCAGTAATACAGCACTGCTTCTGAATCTCAGTAATACAGCACTGCTTCTGAATCTCAGTAATACAGCACTGCTTCTGAATCTCAGTAATACATCACTGCTTCTGAATCTCAGTAATACAGCACTGCTTCTGAATCTCAGTAATACATCACTGCTTCTGAATCTCAGTAATACAGCACTGCTTCTGAATCTCAGTAATACAGCACTGCTTCTGAATCTCAGTAATACAGCACTGCTTCTGAATCTCAGTAATACAGCACTGCTTCTGAATCTCAGTAATACATCACTGCTTCTGAATCTCAGTAATACAGCACTGCTTCTGAATCTCAGTAATACAGCACTGCTTCTGAATCTCAGTAATACAGCACTGCTTCTGAATCTCAGTAATACAGCACTGCTTCTGAATCTCAGTAATACAGCACTGCTTCTGAATCTCAGTAATACAGCACTGCTTCTGAATCTCAGTAATACAGCACTGCTTCTGAATCTCAGTAATACAGCACTGCTTCTGAATCTCAGTAATACAGCACTGCTTCTGAATCTCAGTAATACAGCACTGCTTCTGAATCTCAGTAATACAGCACTGCTTCTGAATCTCAGTAATACAACACTGCTTCTGAATCTCAGTAATACAGCACTGCTTCTGAATCTCAGTAATACATCACTGCTTCTGAATCTCAGTAATACAGCACTGCTTCTGAATCTCAGTAATACATCACTGCTTCTGAATCTCAGTAATACATCACTGCTTCTGAATCTCAGTAATACATCACTGCTTCTGAATCTCAGTAATACAGCACTGCTTCTGAATCTCAGTAATACAGCACTGCTTCTGAATCTCAGTAATACAGCACTGCTTCTGAATCTCAGTAATACATCACTGCTTCTGAATCTCAGTAATACAGCACTGCTTCTGAATCTCAGTAATACATCACGGCTTCTGAATCTCAGTAATACAGCACTGCTTCTGAATCTCACTAATACAGCACTGCTTCTGAATCTCAGTAATACATCACTGCTTCTGAATCTCAGTAATACAGCACTGCTTCTGAATCTCAGTAATACAGCACTGCTTCTGAATCTCAGTAATACATCACTGCTTCTGAATCTCAGTAATACAGCACTGCTTCTGAATCTCAGTAATACATCACTGCTTCTGAATCTCAGTAATACAGCACTGCTTCTGAATCTCAGTAATACAGCACTGCTTCTGAATCTCAGTAATACATCACTGCTTCTGAATCTCAGTAATACAGCACTGCTTCTGAATCTCAGTAATACAGCACTGCTTCTGAATCTCAGTAATACAACACTGCTTCTGAATCTCAGTAATACAGCACTGCTTCTGAATCTCAGTAATACATCACTGCTTCTGAATCTCAGTAATACAGCACTGCTTCTGAATCTCAGTAATACAGCACTGCTTCTGAATCTCAGTAATACATCACTGCTTCTGAATCTCAGTAATACAGCACTGCTTCTGAATCTCAGTAATACAGCACTGCTTCTGAATCTCAGTAATACAGCACTGCTTCTGAATCTCAGTAATACAGCACTGCTTCTGAATCTCAGTAATACATCACTGCTTCTGAATCTCAGTAATACAGCACTGCTTCTGAATCTCAGTAATACAGCACTGCTTCTGAATCTCAGTAATACAGCACTGCTTCTGAATCTCAGTAATACAGCACTGCTTCTGAATCTCAGTAATACATCACTGCTTCTGAATCTCAGTAATACAGCACGGCTTCTGAATCTCAGTAATACATCACTGCTTCTGAATCTCAGTAATACAGCACTGCTTCTGAATCTCAGTAATACATCACTGCTTCTGAATCTCAGTAATACATCACTGCTTCTGAATCTCAGTAATACAGCACTGCTTCTGAATCTCAGTAATACAGCACTGCTTCTGAATCTCAGTAATACATCACTGCTTCTGAATCTCAGTAATACAGCACAGCTTCTGAATCTCAGTAATACATCACTGCTTCTGAATCTCAGTAATACAGCACTGCTTCTGAATCTCAGTAATACATCACTGCTTCTGAATCTCAGTAATACAGCACAGCTTCTGAATCTCAGTAATACAGCACTGCTTCTGAATCTCAGTAATACAGCACTGCTTCTGAATCTCAGTAATACAGCACTGCTTCTGAATCTCAGTAATACAGCACTGCTTCTGAATCTCAGTAATACAGCACTGCTTCTGAATCTCAGTAATACAGCACTGCTTCTGAATCTCAGTAATACAGCACTGCTTCTGAATCTCAGTAATACAGCACTGCTTCTGAATCTCAGTAATACAGCACTGCTTCTGAATCTCAGTAATACAGCACTGCTTCTGAATCTCAGTAATACAGCACTGCTTCTGAATCTCAGTAATACAGCACTGCTTCTGAATCTCAGTAATACAGCACTGCTTCTGAATCTCAGTAATACAGCACTGCTTCTGAATCTCAGTAATACAGCACTGCTTCTGAATCTCAGTAATACATCACTGCTTCTGAATCTCAGTAATACAGCACTGCTTCTGAATCTCAGTAATACAGCACTGCTTCTGAATCTCAGTAATACATCACTGCTTCTGAATCTCAGTAATACAGCACAGCTTCTGAATCTCAGTAATACATCACTGCTTCTGAATCTCAGTAATACAGCACTGCTTCTGAATCTCAGTAATACAGCACTGCTTCTGAATCTCAGTAATACATCACTGCTTCTGAATCTCAGTAATACAGCACAGCTTCTGAATCTCAGTAATACAGCACTGCTTCTGAATCTCAGTAATACAGCACTGCTTCTGAATCTCAGTAATACAGCACTGCTTCTGAATCTCAGTAATACAGCACTGCTTCTGAATCTCAGTAATACAGCACTGCTTCTGAATCTCAGTAATACAGCACTGCTTCTGAATCTCAGTAATACATCACTGCGCTTCTGAATCTCAGTAATACATCACGGCTTCTGAATCTCAGTAATACATCACGGCTTCTGAATCTCAGTAATACATCACTGCTTCTGAATCTCAGTAATACATCACTGCTTCTGAATCTCAGTAATACATCACTGCTTCTGAATCTCAGTAATACAGCACTGCTTCTGAATCTCAGTAATACAGCACTGCTTCTGAATCTCAGTAATACATTTCAGTGGAATTTCTTTCATTATTCAGAATCTCTCCTAATGCACAAATGATCAGGTAAGATCTTAATGAATCAACTGAAATTCCTCTTTTATTTATCCCAGTTAATTCTCAGAATGTCTGTTAATCCATTCGGATTCTGTTAGCATTCCTTTAGGATTTTTGGAGAAGGGCTTGTGTACAGATTCTTTCCGTTCGCAGGGTTTTAGACCTCGGTGGAGTTTGGAATTTAAAGTCACGACGAGCAACAGATCCTTTCTTCCATATTGTGGCATACGGCAAAGTGGAATGGATTATGGAAAGAAATATTATAAAAGATTGTATTGGTTGTTGATTGGATGGAGGCAGATCTGAATGAAAATGTGCGGTCGATTGTGAGAAAGCGTTATGATATTTTGATAAAGAATCACAAGACCAATATATATATATAAAATGAAGCAAATGCTTGAATGAATTGTTCACAATAAGATCATTAGCATACATTATGAAAATAAGTGAAACTTCTTGTCATGCTGAGTTTAATGTGTGGCATACACATATATGTCTTTACCATTGCAATAATGCACTGACCCAATCCAGCAGACATCACACACACACACACACACACATTTACCACGACCCATCTGAACTAGCCTTATGAATCAAAAATGTCCATTCACTTTCGATACCACTACCACTCGATAGCCATTTTGTACTAAACAAAAGCATTTCAACCCAAACTTCCTGATTATACATTACAGTTCACTAGTTCAGTAGTGTGATAAACAGTGTATTTTTTCCAAGTTGTTGCTTCAAATTTTGCTTTTTTTTCACTCAAAAACTGCGGTGCATACGCACAGATCAATGAGGCCTACGGTTAATTTGTTAGAAAATCTAAAGAAATACAAAATCTGTCCTAATTGAAAGAAATCAAGTTGACAAAAAGATTGAATACAATATTTGGTGTCAATATAAAGAGTGGCTTATTAGCTATTTTATGTAGGCCGGTCATTTTTGATCGGGATGACCACAAGTGTAACAAGGAAAACAAAACTAAAAAGGGACAATAATATACTTTTTCCTTTTTTTTAAGTTGTTATAGTCTGTGTGAACCAAGTCTGTAAGTTTCAGTCCAATGCAATAACATTAACTAGTATAATTGGGTAAATCTTCTGACCAAAATGACCTGAACACAACATGAAGGTTAAAATGCCCTGGTACTTCATATTTGCCTCTTGCTTTTTGCATGTTTTCCAGGTTGACTCGCAGTGGTCAACTCAAACTCAGAGCCAGATGCCCTGAATAACTGTTTATTGAAAAGCACATGGCTCAGCTAGAGGCTTTTGTGAGCGCGGTGTGTGTCTTTTGTGTCCATTGTGTGAGTCTGCTGTGAAACTGGAGTGTTTTTACAGTGCAGGGACCAGGTGCGTCTCATTTTATTTTTCTCGAGCAAAAGTAAACAGATGATCCACGAGTAGTTTCATGCATCTGAGTTGTTTTATCATGGATCTGACTGACACTATGCTCTATAGTGCCATAAACGTTGGCATACTTTCATTTCCCCAAAACCACATGAATGTTTTGTTTTTCTTGTATCTAATGTTACATGATTTAAATTACCCTGTTTTGGGTGGTTGCCAGAGTGTTGCTAAGGTGTTATAAGTGGTTGCTAGGGCGTTGCTGAAATAATAGTGTAATAGTTCTCTGTAGCAAAACTAGGCAACAAATTTCAATATTTTCCTTATATCAAAAGAAATAGAGCCTCTGCTTTCAAACAAACATTTTATCTTAGCATCATGTGTTCTTTTTTATCAACACTTAAAAACACTTATAAAAAAAGCAACATTTTGAGTAAAATTGTGTTTTTGTCATATTTGAGCGCAATTTTTTCCTCGGTACTTTAACGTATTTCTGACCGAAAGTCAGGGCGGACCTATCAAAGATATGTAAAGGTCATAAAAGTTTTTTATGTCATAGCCTCTGGGAAAGTAGTATTTGGAGACTTCAGAGACCTTTCATGGAGACTGAATCTAATATTGTTAGTATAACTTGTGTGTTGACCAAGTGCTTTACAATGAATAAAAGAATCACAATGAATTAAGAGGGAACAAGATTGAGAAATAAAAACAAAATAAACAAACATTAGGCAGTCAAAAATATACAAGAGAGACCCGAAATAAAGTGCTAAAGGCCAAGGTCACAGGATCTTAATGGGAATACGGGAGCAATAAATCAGTTAAGTATTAAGGTGGCAGGTTATAGAGGGCTTTGTAGACTAATGATAATAATAGTTTAAAGTCAGTCCTGTACTTGACAGGGAACCAGTGCAAAGAACTTAAAGGTGTAATGTGTTCATATGTGCTCTTCCCCTCGATCAGTCTAGCAGCTGCAGATGAGAAATGAAGCCTGAGATACGCCATAATATAGCGAATTACTGTAATCCAGCCGAGATGTTACAAAGGCATGCACTGCTGTTTCAAAAGCTTGTGGATAAAAAGGGCTTTACTTCACTAAGAATGCGAAGCATGACTTGACGACAGCAGTGATCTGTTTATCGAACTTCAAGCTGCAGTCAAATATGATGCCCAAATTCCTGACACACTGCGCAAAATTTCCTTGGGAAATTGTGTTCAAGTGCATTATGGCACATGTCACTGAAGCAGAATAATTTTACTAATAAAAGTTGTTATAATTGGCCTGAGCAGCTCATATAATGCAGTGCCATCTGTTCTGCTAAAGCCTAGTTCACACTACATGATTTTAAAACGTCGGGCTGAACTGTGCGTTCACACTACATGACTTGCTCTCTGAGAAATCAGGAGAGTTCAAGTTGTTGAGCTGTTCACACCACACGACACAGCGTGATTGATCCGCAACAGGAGGTAACGCACTACACGAGTTGACAACAACTCTGTCACCCAATGATTCTATCTAGTCTACAAATCTATCTGTCTAATGTCTATCTTGACGCGAAACAACACGCGCGCCAATACACAGCGAAGAACAACACAACACGCGAATATGGACGTCAGACAGAAACCAGTGCTGCAAACTGTTTGCGCGATCATTTGCTCTGAGAAAAAAACGCAAAAAAATAAAAAATAAGAGAGTATGGGCGAAAGAGTGGATCTGCAAACGGGAAGAGCAGGTCTGTGCTACAGAGAGAGTTGGAGGTGAGTACAGTATGTTTATATCGGACATGTAGCTGCATGTTTATGTTTAGCTGACAGCAAAAATCACGTATTTACCCGGTGACCTCAACTCATGCCTTGCTGTGATTGGCTGTTGCTCATGACATCAGTGAGATTGAGTCGTGCGACAGCTCTGGATATCTAGCATGCTAGATATTTTTGTAGGCTCGGCGACGCGTCTGCGAGGCGTCTGCGAGGGTCTTTGATGCGTTGTTGGCTCTTTCATACTAACAGATTGGCGAGCGTTCATCGCCCGCTAATCCTCCGCGATTTGCACGCGATAACACCCTGACCTGTCGGCGAGCTCAACGATTTGCAAATCGGGCTTAAATCGGGCTTAAAATCATGTAGTGTGAACTAGGCTTAACATGCATGTGGATGATTACAGTGATTCATCTCAAGCTGCATGATCACTATTGCATATCCAGACTGATGAGAAATAAATAAATAAAGAAGCTGTTAGAGCTGTCTTGCCTTTCGTCAGTGTTGGGGAAAGTTACTTTTAAAAGTAATGCATTACAATATTGCGTTACTCCCCCCAAAAAAGTAACTAATTGCATTACTTAGTTACTTTTTATGAAAAGTAATGCAATATGTTACATGTGCGTTACTTTTTCTCATCAGGGCTGGGCTTGTTTGTTTGTTTTTTAATAAGAACAAAAAAAGTTAATACTATTTTTGGCAAATGTTAAGGCCCTTTCACACCTGAAGTGAAGTGAATAAGCCTCAGGCTGAAAGAAAATGAATATTTACTCCTGATAAGTAGAGGTAGAGTAAAGTAGAGGTATAGTACAGTAGAGTACAGTAGATGTACAGTACAGTAGAGGTAGAGTACAGCAAGGGTAGAGTACATTAGAAGTAGATTACAGTAGATGTAGAGTACAGTAGAGTACAGTACAGTAGAGGTAGAGTACAGTAGATGTAGAGTACAGTAGATGTAGAGTACAGTAGAGTACAGTACAGTAGATGTAGAGTACAGTAGATGCAGAGTAGAGTACAGTACAGGTAGAGTACAGCAAGGGTAGAGTACATTAGAAGTAGAGTACAGTACAGTAGATGTAGAGTACAGTAGATGTAGAGTACAGTACAGTAGATGTAGAGTACAGTAGATGCAGAGTACAGTAGATGCAGAGTACAGTAGATGCAGAGTACAGTAGAGTACAGTACGGTAGAGTACAGTAGAGGTAGAGTACAATAGAGGTTGAGTACAGTAGAGTAGAGTACAGTAGAGTAGATGCAGAGTACAGTAGATGTAGAGTACAGTAAGGTAGAGTACAGTAAAGGTAGAGTACAGTAGATGGGGAGTACAGTAGAGGTAGAGTACAGCAGAGTAGATGCAGAGTACAGTAGATGTAGAGAACAGTAGAGTACAGTACAGTAGAGTACAGTAGAGGTAGAGTACAATAGAGGTAGAGTACAGTAGATTCAGAGTACAATAGATGTACAGTACAGTAGAGGTAGAGTACAGTACAGTAGATGTACAGTACAGTAGAGCTAGAGTACAGCAAAGGTAGAGTAAAGTACAGTACAGTAGATGCAGAGTACAGTAGATGTGGAGTACAGTAGATGTACAGTAGAGGTAAAGTACAGTACAGTAGATGCAGAGTACAGTAGATGTACAGTAGAGGTAGAGTACAGTAGAGGTAGAGTAAAGTACAGTACAGTAGATGCAGAGTACAGTAGATGTGGAGTACAGTAGATGTACAGTAGAGGTAGAGTACAGTAGAGGTAGAGTACAGTAGGCGTAGAGTACAGTACAGGTAGAGTACAGTAGAGCACATTACAGTAGAGGTAGAGTACAGTAGAGTAGAGGTAGAGTACAGTAGAGTACAGTACAGTAGAGGTAGAGTACAATAGAGGTAGAGTGCAGTACAGTAGAGGTAGAGTACAGTAGAGCACAGTACAGTAGAGGTAGAGTACAATTGAGGTAGAGTGCAGTACAGGTAGAGTACAGTAGAGGAAGAGTACAATAGAGGTAGAGTGCAGTAGAGGTAGAGTACAATAGCGGTAGAGTACAGTAGAGGTAGAGTACAGTACAGTAGATACAGAGTACAGTAGATGTGGAGTACAGTATATGTACAGTGTATGTAGAGTGCAGTAGAAGTAGAGTACAGTAGAGGTAGAGTACAGTACAGCAGATGTAGAGCACAGTAGATGTAGAGTACAGTAGATGTAGAGTACAGCATATTTAGAGTACAGTAGATGTACAGTGTATGTAGAGTGCAGTAGAAGTAGAGTACAGTACACAGTAGAGGTAAAGTACAGTACAGCAGATGTAGAGTACAGTAGATGTAGAGTACAGTAGATGTAGAGTACAGTATATGTAGAGTACAGTAGATGTACAGTGTATGTAGAGTGCAGTAGAGGTAGAGTACAGTACACAGTAGAGGTAAAATACAGTACAGTACAGTAGACGTGGAGTACAGTAGATGTTGAGTACAGGGAGAGGTAGATTACAGTAGAGGTAGAGTACAGTACAGTAGAGGTGGAGTACAGAAGAGGTAGAGTACAGTACAGTAGATGTAGAGTATAGTAGATGTACAGTAGATGTAGAGTACAGTAAATGTACAGTAGATGTACAGTAGGGTAGATTACAGTAGATGTAGAGTACAGTGCAGTAGATTACAGTAGATGTACAGTACAGTAGAGTACAGTAGATGTAGAGCACAGTAGAGGTAGAGTACAGTACATTATATGTAGAGTACAGTAGAGGTAGAGTACAGTACATTATATGTAGAGTACAGTAGATGTTGAGTACAGGGAGATGTAGAGCACAGTAGAGGTAGAGTACAGTACAGTAGATGTAGAGTACAGTAGATGTACAGTACCTTACAGTATATGTAGAGTACAGTAGAGGTGGATTACAGTAGAGGAGAGCTGTCAGTCAATAATTGTGAAAAAGTAACTAGCGTTACTTATTTAAAAAAGTAACTTAGATATTTTCTTGTAAATTGAAAAAGTAATGCATTACTGTAACGTTCACCAGCTGGAGTGCTCTTGAGAGCCACCAGAGGACACTCCACATCAGACTATTGTCATTCCCTCACAAACTACATTTCCCAGAACTCACTGCCCGGACTCTTCATCCATTATCACATTCACCTGTGTCTCATTATCTTGTTTAGCTCACCCCATATAACCCTGGTTTTCTCATTCATTATCTGCAAAGTCTTGTTTAGTGCTGCACTGCAATTCCAAGCATTCTCCCTGGTTTCATGTCTCTTGGTTTTGATTTCTTGCCTGTTCCGTGGATTACTGTTCCCTGCCTTGTTGTGTTTGTTTGTATGGACTGTCTGCCTGTGTTTGACCTTGCCTGTACTTTAGATTACGTCTTTGGATTACCCTGTTCAATAAATACTGCATTTGGATCCTCAGCCTTCTTGTCTTGCAGTTCGTGACAGTTACTTTAGTTACTTGAAAAAGAAAGTTTCTCAAAGTTACTTGTAATGAGTTTCCCCCAACACTGCCTTTCATTTGTTAGTTAACTTAATAAGCTTGGGTGTGCAGACATGCATGTGTCGATGCGGGCCCGTCCTGAAGAGGATCACGGCATGTGTGAGTCTCTTCACTGAGTGTGTGATGCCACTCGGAGGGGCGGGACTTTGCAGGAATGGATGAGACGTTCCCTGGAGCTGTTTTGGAGAACGAGAGAGGTTTGTTCAGTATTTATGGCATTGTCTGTCGTGATACTCTCGTGAGATGGTTTGGCTAGGTCTGTATTTGTGCATGTGTGCCCTACGGTAGATTTGCCTTGCAAAACCCAAATGGATTAGTCGATCAAGCAGTTAAATGGAAGTAATAGGACACATAAAGTGGCAGAGATAAAATATTGTAACTTAGATTGAAGATATGTCACAGTCATTTACTCACTGTCGTTCCAAAGTTTTATGACTCTCTATAGTTTATGGTCTATGGTCTACGGTAATCGCCTCAACCGTTCTCTATTTTACTACAAAAGTGAATAGTGATTTATATTGTCAAGCACCATGAAATTAGCATAAAAGTTGTCCTTACGAGTTTTGCACTCTGAGATTTGACATTGGCATCAAACCTGGTGTGATGTGTGTGTGAATATGCTCAAGCTGAATGAGATTGGAGAGCTGTGACAGAGGGCAAGGTCTTCAACAAACACTTAGGGGACTTTCACACTGAAAGTTTAGTTCGGAACGGGGCACGGTTCGCATGAAAAATCGCTAATGTGAACGCTGTCATGGGACCCAGGTGCGCACTGGGGTATCGAACTCGAGACTGCCTGGAGGAGGTGGTCTGAGTTCGGTTGCTCCCGAACCGTGCTGCGATTCTCGTGTATGTGAAAACAACACGGACTCGGATCCGCACTTGTTCAGGAAGTAAAGTATCCTGCGCATGCGTTTTAGCCGATTATGATGTATTTAGTTAAATAAAACACACGTAAGGGATGAAGATTTACCCTGGATACGAGCAAGAGTGAGTCTGCAGTGTTTTCACGCATACAGGTCCTTCTCAAAAAATTAACATATTGTAATAAAGTTCATTATTTTCCATAATGTAATGATAAAAATTAAACTTTCATATATTTTAGATTCATTGCACACCAATTGAAATATTTCAGGTCTTTTATTGTTTTAATACTGATGATTTTGGCATACAGCTCATGAAAACCCAAAATTCCTATCTCAAAAAATTAGCATATTTAATCCGACCAATAAAATAAGTGTTTTTAATACAAAAAAAGTCAACCTTCTAATAATTATGTTCAGTTATGCACTCAATACTTGGTCGGGAATCCTTTTGCAGAAATGACTGCTTCAATGCGGCGTGGCATGGAGGCAATCAGCCTGTGGCACTGCTGAGGTGTTATGGAGGCCCAGGATGCTTCGATAGCGGCCTTAAGCTCATCCAGAGTGTTGGGTCTTGCGTCTCTCAACTTTCTCTTCACAATATCCCACAGATTCTCTATGGGGTTCAGGTCAGGAGAGTTGGCAGGCCAATTGAGCACAGTAATACCATTGTCAGTAAACCATTTACCAGTGGTTTTGGCACTGTGAGCAGGTGCCAGGTCGTGCTGAAAAATGAAATCTTCATCTCCATGAAGCTTTTCAGCAGATGGAAGCATGAAGTGCTCCAAAATCTCCTGATAGCTAGATGCATTGACCCTGCCCTTGATAAAACACAGTGGACCAACACCAGCAGCTGACATGGCACCCCAGACCATCACTGACTGTGGGTACTTGACACTGGACTTCAGGCATTTTGGCATTTCCTTCTCCCCAGTCTTCCTCCAGACTCTGGCACCTTGATTTCCGAATGACATGCAAAATTTGCTTTCATCCGAAAAAAGTACTTTGGACCACTCAGCAACAGTCCAGGTCAGGCGCATCTGCCGCTGTTTCTAGTTCAAAAGTGGCTAGACCTGGGGAATGCGGCACCTGTAGCCCATTTCCTGCACACGCCTGTGCATGGTGGCTCTGGATGTTTCTACTCCAGACTCAGTCCACTGCTTCCGCAGGTCCCCAAGGTCTGGAATCGGTCCTTCTCCACAATCTTCCTCAGGGTTCGGTCACCTCTTTTCGTTGTGCAGCGTTTTTTGCCACACTTTTTCCTTCCCACAGACTTCCCACTGAGGTGCCTTGATACAGCACTCTGGGAACAGCCTATTTGTTCAGAAATTTCTTTGTGTGTCTTACCCTCTTGCTTGAGGGTGTCAATGATGGCCTTCTGAACAGCAGTCAGGTCGGCAGTCTTACCCAAGATTGCGGTTTTGAGTAATGAAACAGGCTGGGAGTTTTCTCAGGAATCTTTTGCAGGTGTTTGGAGTTAATTAGTTGATTCAGATGAATAGGTTAATAGCTCGTTTAGAGACCATTTTCATGATATGCTAATTTTTTGAGATAGGAATTTGGGGATTTCATGAGCAGTATGCCAAAATCATCAGTATTAAAACAATAAAAGACCTGAAATATTTCAGTTGGTGTGCAATGAATCTAAAATATATGAAAGTTTATTTTTTATCACTACATTATGGAAAATAATGAATTTATTTATCCTCACAATATGCTAATTTTTTGAGAAGGACCTGTAGTGCGTGCCCATCAGGGCAACAAATTAATGGAAATCCACTGTCTCCTCAAAAGAGTCCATTTGCAAGCAGCGGAAAGACAGATTATGTGAAACACACACACAGTTAACCTGCGTTGTTTACTCAGCTATAAATAATAGCACCAAATTAATAAAAAAACACAATATATTGACCCACGTCGTGTTTTCTATCATGCGCCGTGCACGTTTGCAATGACGTAAGATGCACGCAAATGCACCAGAGTTCGATAGAATCAAGTTGAGTGTGAAACCAGACCAACGCTGCGGGGGGCGCCGGGAACAATCGCGCCCGGGTTCGGACCGCAGCAAACCAGCCCAGTGTAAAAGCCCCCTTAATGTGATTCTGCTCTGAGTTTGGAGTGCAGATGAGAGTTTTGTCCCTTGAAAACAGACTGAGGTGTGATGATGATAGGAGGATCTAAGATTGGATTATGAGGATATGGGAATACTTTACATGTTTCCTCAAGCAGACATAGTTAAAAAAATGGGATCTAAAATACATTTCATAAATGGCACTCACACATACTTTCATTCAGTTGTTTATTTTTCTTTGTGTAGTGGAAAGGACACACACACACACACACACACACACACACACACACACACACACACACACACACACACACACACACACACACACTCTCCTACTTCAGGAAGAAAGGTGGTAAGTGGGCCATAGCTTTAGAGATCCAAGAGAGGTGTGTGTGTGTGTGTATGTGTGTGTGTGTGTGTGTGTGTGTGTGTGTGTGTGTGTGTGTGTGTGTGTGTGTGTGTGTGTGTGTGTGTGTGTGTGTGTGTGTGTGTGTGTGTGTGTGTGTGTGTGTGTGTGTTTTAAGTGGGACAGACAGAAGTGATGTACTCATGGGACCTGGGCTCTTTCTGCTCTTAAGGGGAAACTGTTGCCTCTATGTACCATAGACACACACACACACACACACACACACACACACACACACACACACACACACACACACACACACACACACACACACACACACACACACACACACACACACACACACACACACACACTTATCCATATTCTCATTCAGAGTGACATAGTAAACACTCAACCACTGCCCAGTAATCCAGATCTTTAGAGGTGTTTTCTAAGGCAAGCTTCACTAGTTAAATTTTTTTTATGGAATATCGCAGTGTTTATTTTAAATGATTTATTGGTGCACATCATCATTGTTTTAATAATCTTGACTCAGAATAAGTTCCTCTTGCAGCATCTCTTCTCTGATGATGAGGGCGGGGCTATAACCTGTCACTCACATGAGATCAGCCAATAGCAAACCACAACCATCCAATCAATTCCTCACAGACACAATGAAGCCCCGCCCACATGTGTTCTTGTTCTAGAAGCGTTTCACTCAGATATACGGCACAATAGGGGAGAAACTACTAGTGTAACTTCTGTTTCATGATGACTTGAAAGTATTAAACTTCAGAGAGTAACTAACTTTGTGCTTTTTTGTGCTACAGACATAGAGGTGTCCGTTTAGTCAGTACTAAGTACTCTGACATACAGTTTTCACCTACCGCCAATAATAGACATGCACTGGATTTAAGTAAATCAGAGAGATTAGGGCCAGTAAGGAGTTTTCACACTGGGCACGTTCACAGCGTTGGTCTGGTTCTCACTTGATTCTGTTGAACCCTGTTGCATTGCGTTCATCTTACGTCAACACAAGCGTGCACAGCGCTTGATATTATCCAAGGTAAACCGTCACCACTGCCATGCCTCTTTACATGTGTTTTGTTGAGCTAATGATGTCGTTATTGGCTAAAATTCATGCACAGGTTATGTGACTTCCTGAACAAGTGAACACCAGAGTCAGTGTTGCTTTCACATTCACGTGAATCGCGGCACAGTTCGAGTGCAGCTGAACTCAGAGCACCTCCTTCAGTCTGGGGTTCAGTAGCTTCACTCCTGACTCAGCATGACTGCTTCACACTTACAATTTTAAATGCTAACCGTTAGAGATGGGTGATAATATAGTCCACATTTTGTGACAATATAAGCAACCAAGCAGTTGAGAGATGACAGTATATGTCTCTTTTCTCACTCTCACTCGTCTCTCTGGTTCTGCTTTTGCAGTTTGTTCAGAATTTGACTAGTAAATGATCTGCACAGCGAGACGGACTCAGACGCAGCTCATCTGCCCTTCTGCTGTTTTCATTGATACGCCTCAAAGCTGTCAATCAATAACACATGTTCACATACAGCTGTAATGAAGAGCTCTATAGATCGTTAGACCTGTGGAAGTGAAGTGACTCTAGCAGGGTGGTTTCACACGAGTGCTTTCAGTTCACGTGAAGTCTGGGACGATTTGCTGCTGATATGAAGGAAGTTGAAAGTTGAAATGAACAGCTCTTGATAACTCTTGGTACTGATGAGCTTCAAGCTAACAAATTTAAATTTATCTAAATTATATTAATCTCGAGCAGTTCATCTCCCTCGTTATAGGGCTTTAATACGATTAAGAGGCTTTTGCACTGGGTAGTTATAGGAACTCAGTTATAGGAACCAGGGTTGTTCCTCAAGAAGTAAATGTTCCCATAGGGCTATTTTTTTTATTGGATGAAGTCAGAGCCAATAGCGAAAGCCTTTGCACTTGGAGACCCCGCCCCCTTTTGGAGGCTCTGCCCCCTTCTGGAGTTCACGCCCCCTTTTGGAGATCCCCGTTCTGCAGTTGTACCTTCTTGCCGCAGTCAGTCAGGAAAAATCCCTGTGTCCTGCTGACTGATTTGGCCACGGCTCCATTACTTTCATTTATTTATTTTCTTATTTATTATCACATTACATTATTGCCTGCCCGATGGATGCACGTTATTTCTGAGTTTGGCTTTCAATTGTGACCAGTGGATTGGAAAAATAAACGTGATAGCCTGATAAAAATTAAATTAATAGCCTAATAAATAATTGATTCGCTAGTGTTGTCTGCAACGCTATTTACCTCGACTCCTGCAAAGAGCTTCTACACAGAAGAAAAGCCTTGCATGAACACGCAGTGTAATGAAGCGAGTGGTTTTTCCTGATGCATCTTATAGCTACAGTATAAGATGGATTTCTGTTTGCGACGTTACAAACGTTTGTTCCTTTTCTACCTGCGTTTCTCAACAATGCACTTAACACAAATGCGCAAATCACTCATCACTGTAACCTCATTACGTCCTATAACTTTTGCCATAATGTTATTTAGCTGACCATAAGGTGATTAAAGTTTATTTGACTAAATATTCAAGGTAATTATCTAAATAACTAAATATTATTTCATTATATTTAGATTTTCTTCAGGGATATTCACCAATCAAGTAGTGCTTT
>NW_027508819.1:2472500-2480000 GCF_051911475.1 Siphateles boraxobius | reverse complement strand
GCGTGTGTGTGTGTGTGTGTGTGTGTGTGTGTGTTGTAGTAGAAAACTATAGACTGAATCATAACAGGAACAATGACATGAGTATCCATGAAAAAGAAAAGGAATAAAAAAATCTATTGTAAAGCATGTGCTGAGTTCTTAGAGTTGTACTCTTCTTATGTTGTTTCATACCACTTTCAACAAAAGTTTAAAAGCAATAAGACTAAAAATGTCCTAAAGTTGAACCAAAGTGCTAATAATAAAAGCTTGAGCTGACCTGATCATCTCCAGACACACACACACACACACACACACACACACACACACACACACACACACACACACACACACACACACACACACACACACACACACACACACAGATCTGAAACAGACGGCTCTGAACAAGCTCACTGGCATTTTTTGTAGTTTCCGGGTAATCTCCTTGGAGAGGGTTAAATTCAAGGAATCTCTAAGGGGTATCCCGGGGGGTTTCCCACAATTCAGCTGTGTTTAGTGTGTGTGTGTGTGTGTGTGTGTGCGGCTCTGTGACTTTCTGTGGGACACAAATCTGTTTTCCTTAGAGTTTAATGAATCTGATTCAGGCTCACTCTTTACCTGCTGAAATCTCCCATTCTTCATCTATTCATACGTATGTGACGTGTCAAATTATCATATCACGATAATCGAGTTTATATCTCACAATTCTCACTTTATAACGCAATTGGGTGATATGAAGTCAGAATTGCATGATAGAAATTCTGAGAAAAAAAGTTAGAATTGCAAATGTCACAATTCTGACTTTATATCATGGAATTTTGAATTTATAACTTAATTTATATTGAATTTGAATTTATAATTTAATTTAACGTTTATAAAAAGTTGCAATTACCTATTTGTTATTCTGTGGCAGAAATAAACTTCCATAGATAGATAGAACAGCCTAGAATAACCCCTCGTTCTAAAATTAGAATAGATCTATTGTTTACTAATAAATTAGGAATAATTGTAAAGCATTATAAGCTTTATAAAGAGCTGTCGCATCATAATCTCATTTTCTTCACAAGAAAACTTACAAAGCAACGCTTTTTAAATGAATCTAAAACCAGTGCTGACCGTGATATAGTCCCTAAAAGTCAGCAGCACAGTCTTGGAATAGCTTTGCAAGAGATAGATTGGAGTGATGTTCTGCTAGCCGGAAACAGAGAGAGACTGTGCTTATATTTGGGAAGAGTTAAAGAAGTGTTTGAGTTGTTCACTAGATGCGGACGGTTAACACAAATAAAAGGGAATACGTTGCCCTGGTTTAACAATGAATGTAGGAAATTGATGAAGGTTCGAGTTCAGCTCCTCGATGATTTAAGATGATTTAAAAAAAAATGATTTATTACTGATCAATATAAATATACTTCTATGAGGAATAAAGTAATACAGACTTTACGAAAGGCCAGAGCCAGTTTTATAATGAACATTATTGAGGGGTCAGAAGGGGATGGGGAAAAATTTAATATCTGGCAAACTATTAATAAATTAGCTGGAAAACAAAAGAACATGGAGAAAAGTTTTTTAACTTAAAATGAACAATATTTTAGTAAAGAAAGAACAGTGTCTAGTTTGAGACATGATTTATATTGGGGTTGTGTAGTTTATTATTATTCCACTGGTGATGTGTGATGTGTTGGTGAAGATATATGTGCATATGAATCATAGTGGTTTGGTTTTCTCAGAGTCTGCTCTTGCAACATTAAGGGTTGATGTTGATTAATTTAGTACATGGGTCCTGTGTTCGCTTTCCTTTCTTGACGTGACTAACGACCCTAAACAAGATTAAAGATATTGTGGCAGAGTATAGCCTATATCTGCCTGGCAGCCCAGCATTAATGGAGGAGGGAAAGTGTTAAAGCGTTGTATGGCATGAGCAAACATCCCGAGAATTTCGTTTTGAATTGTATCGGACATCCAGTTGTCTCTGTGTAACATCCACTCTCTTTCTTCCGGGCGAGCGTGTCCTCGACTCCGGCATGAACTGCCAGAGGATCTCGTGAGTCGTAGCCTGGTCTCGAGCGCCAGTATCTGAGATCACAGCGTTGATTGGGTTAATTTTAACGATTTAAGCGCACACTGAATCCGAGTGCAATTCGGATAACTCATGTTGATCAAATTTGTCACGAGCTTTCTTCCAGTTACTATATCCACCAACCTTTACACAGGAGCTTTGATTGTCGTCGGTGAGGCGCAGTGATCCTTTATCCGTGGCTTTAGCACATATAAAACAAATCACAGAGTCAGATTCTCTAATGTAATGGAGCCATTTCCATTCGTCAAACCGTCCACGTTGAAATGAACGCTCGAACGTTTCCCCAACAAATCTCCTGCTGGGAAATGTCATCCTGGGTTGGTAGGGCTCGTCATCTTCCCTGTCAGCCGTCCGATCATGTGTCCCGACCTCAGCAGAGTCCATGCTAGCGTCCAGCTCGCAGACCTCGCTGCTCGCGCATGCTAGCGTAGGCCTGCTAACGACGCTAGTCTGAACCGAGTTTGTGTCAGTGTCAGCCTTTGGCGCGGGTTTATTGTCATTGTTGTTGACATACTTTGTTTGAGAACAATTCCCATTACTATTTTTACTTTTCTTAACTGTGTTACTTGAAAAAAAGTCAGAAATATGTTTCTGCTGCTTATTGCTAGTCATGACCAAACGAGTGTGAGGTGACGGAAGCACTTCCTGAGGAGTAGGCTAGACTAATCAACGAAATAATAAAACAATTAATCATTAGTTTAAATCTTATACGCCCATCATTTGAATCCCATATCAAACACAGTATGTTATGTCTATTTTAATTAAAAAATTATGTCACGTTTTTAAGTACAATATTATGTTAGTCCACAGCCCTGATAGCTGATGCTATGACGAGGGGGGCTGCCCCCCTTCCAGCGCTACTGGAAAATGCTGTCATTATTTACTCTTTCCATGTATCAGTTTCTTTCTTCTGCTGAACACAAAAGAAGATATTTTAATGAATGTGTGTAACTAAACAGTTGATAGACCCCATTGATTTCCATTGTTTTTTTTCTCCTACATTGAAGTCAATGGAGACCTGACACAGTTTGGTTCCACACATTCTTCAAAATATCCTATTTTGTGTTCAGCAGAAGAAAGAAACTGATACATGGAGAGAGTAAATAATATCATGTTTGGGTGAACTATTCCTTTAACTCTCCATGTATACTTTAGGCTGCTGTCCCGCTTCTAACAAACTGACAGAAGCAACTAATTACATTCACTTTAGTCATAACCAACTGTGTTTATGTAAACACTGAGTGTATTTGACAGTATTTGCGCAATCAGAGGCAATTCAGATAAAGTCCAGTAATCGGGCGCTGTTTGGCAGGTTTTTAGTGCAAATAATAAACTTTTGTGATTGCGAATAAGTGCAGTGTCCCGTGAGTAACTCTACCGCTGCGTTAACGTGATGCAAATGTTCGAGTATAGCTCGAGTATAGGGAGGGCCGGCTCTTGATAGATGCACTTATATGATGGATGGAGACACCTATATGATGGATAGATGCACTTGTTGATTGGCTGTTGAGATGTGGCCGTGGCTCAAGGTGAGCTTGAGTTTAAGAGGAATAAATGACTGGAGAAGACCTGCATACGTCACCAGAGAGAAGCCTGACGCTTCACTGAAGATCCAGCCGTGACTTTATGACTAAACATTACAGGGTCAAAGAATGATGTGTATGTATGCGTGGATGAACTTAACAGCGAGTAGGATTGATTTTCCTACTTGTAGCCCTCCAGGGAGGGTGTAATGGCAGGATCTGGGAAGCTTGTATAAACGGGATCTCTCCGGTGGAGAAGGTAATGACCCTGGCACTGGAGTGAGCGCTGGAGCAAACCTTGGGAAAATGGCACAGGGACAGATCTGTGTGAGCAGCAACACGAGACACAGGAGAACACACACACACACACACACACACACACACACATTCAACATGAGAGAGTATGAGCACACTTACATGAAAAAAACACTCACGGTTATACTCGCCTGATTCCCTGTCTTTGTTTTAAATGGGGCAGATTTTGAAACACAGGATTTAAAGCGAGTTTGATTTGCTTCTCTGCAGTCTGTTAATGGAAACTGGGCTGCCAGAAATGGGTCATTCAGAAGGTTATGGTGTCAGAACTATCAGCACATCGACCTCACAGATTCAGCCTACATATCAGCGTTCAGTGTTGAGAACTCGCAGTGGTTCTGAAAGAGAAGAGGTTAACCAATCACAGCAGAGGTCATGGACACGTCTCACAGAGGTTAACCAATCACAGCAGAGGTCATGGACATGTCTCACAGGGGTTAACCAATCACAGCAGAGGTCATGGACACGTCTCACAGGGGTTAACCAATCACAGCAGAGGTCATGGACACGTCTCACAGAGGTTAACCAATCACAGCAGAGGTCATGGACATGTCTCACAGGGGTTAACCAATCACAGCAGAGGTCATGGACATGTCTCACAGGGGTTAACCAATCACAGCAGAGGTCATGGACACGTCTCACAAAGGTTAACCAATCACAGCAGAGGTCATGGACACTTCTCACAGAGGTTAACCAATCACAGCAGAGGTTATGGACACGTCTCACAGGGGTTAACCAATCACAGCAGAGGTCATGGACACTTCTCACAGAGGTTAACCAATCACAGCAGAGGTTATGGACATGTCTCACAAGGGTTAACCAATCACAGCAGAGGTTATGGACACGTCTCACAGGGGTTAACCAATCACAGCAGAGGTCATGGACACTTCTCACAGAGGTTAACCAATCACAGCAGAGGTTATGGACATGTCTCACAAGGGTTAACCAATCACAGCAGAGGTCATGGACACGTCTCACAGGGGTTAACCAATCACAGCAGAGGTCATGGATATGTCTCACAGGGGTTAACCAATCACAGCAGAGGTCATGGACATGTCTCACAGGGGTTAACCAATCACAGCAGAGGTCATGGACATGTCTCACAGAGGTTAACCAATCACAGCAGAGGTCATGGACATGTCTCACAGGGGTTAACCAATCACAGCAGAGGTCATGGACATGTCTCACAGGGGTTAACCAATCACAGCAGAGGTCATGGACACGTCTCACAGGGGTTAACCAATCACAGCAGAGGTCATGGACACGTCTCACAGAGGTTAACCAATCACAGCAGAGGTCATGGACATGTCTCACAGGGGTTAACCAATCACAGCAGAGGTCATGGACATGTCTCACAGGGGTTAACCAATCACAGCAGAGGTCATGGACATGTCTCACAAAGGTTAACCAATCACAGCAGAGGTCATGGACACTTCTCACAGAGGTTAACCAATCACAGCAGAGGTTATGGACACGTCTCACAGGGGTTAACCAATCACAGCAGAGGTCATGGACACTTCTCACAGAGGTTAACCAATCACAGCAGAGGTTATGGACATGTCTCACAAGGGTTAACCAATCACAG
This sequence comes from Siphateles boraxobius, assembly GCF_051911475.1. NCBI lineage: Eukaryota > Metazoa > Chordata > Actinopteri > Cypriniformes > Leuciscidae > Siphateles > Siphateles boraxobius. Next base: position 2,474,521 of record NW_027508819.1, on the reverse strand, counting down.
CAGAGGTCATGGACACGTCTCACAGGGGTTAACCAATCACAGCAGAGGTCATGGATATGTCTCACAGGGGTTAACCAATCACAGCAGAGGTCATGGACATGTCTCACAGGGGTTAACCAATCACAGCAGAGGTCATGGACACGTCTCACAGAGGTTAACCAATCACAGCAGAGGTCATGGACATGTCTCACAGGGGTTAACCAATCACAGCAGAGGTCATGGACATGTCTCACAGGGGTTAACCAATCACAGAAGAGGTCATGGACACGTCTCACAAAGGTTAACCAATCACAGCAGAGGTCATGGACACTTCTCACAGAGGTTAACCAATCACAGCAGAGGTTATGGACACGTCTCACAGGGGTTAACCAATCACAGCAGAGGTCATGGACACTTCTCACAGAGGTTAACCAATCACAGCAGAGGTTATGGACATGTCTCACAGGGGTTAACCAATCACAGCAGAGGTCATGGACACGTCTCACAGGGGTTAACCAATCACAGCAGAGGTCATGGATATGTCTCACAGGGGTTAACCAATCACAGCAGAGGTCATGGACATGTCTCACAGGGGTTAACCAATCACAGCAGAGGTCATGGACACGTCTCACAAAGGTTAACCAATCACAGCAGAGGTCATGGACACTTCTCACAGGGGTTAACCAATCACAGCAGAGGTCATGTTCATAACTTTACATTAATTTACTGCTTTTGGCTCCACTTCAACTCAGAAGAGGTACATAATAGACTTTTTTTTAAATCCATAGTTTTTAATATAAAAATTAAACTTTGGATATATAGTAGTAAGACTGTAAAAAAACATAATTTATCTTTTTAAGTTTGTTTGTTTTTTCAGATAAAAATCTAAGAGATATAACATTTTAAACTAATTTGTTAACCCTTTTGCTTTCAGGTCTGTTTTGAGCAGAAAGTGAACTGTAGTTTACACATGAAATCATGCTGATTTATTTATTTATTCATTTATTTATTTATTTCCCCTAGTTAGATTTGTCTTAATTTCTGTAAAAAACATATAGCCTCTTTTCTACACTCTCACACATTTTTTATTTCATACTGCGACTCCAAAAGTTTATGTAAGTTTAAGTAAAATGAATATATTTTGTTTGAAAAGGTCCCTTTTGCAGAGTAATCCTGATGTTGTTTTGATGATGTCAATCTAGGCTGTTTTGAGCAGCCATGAGTTTTAAGTTCAAATAAAATGAAGTAAATCCATTAAGTCAATGGAGTTCATACTGGTAATTATCATATTTTATTTTCATATAATGATATATTAAAAGAAAAATGTTATTAAAATGATGAAAATGTGATCGAATATAAATTTTCTTGCATCACATTGGTTTTTGCTGAAGTTCTTCATTTTAAATTTTAAATAATATCTCATTTTTTTATTAATAAAAAGTAAAATAAATAAATAAAGTAAAAGCCTGGTAAAAACATGTTAACATTCAAAACTTTAAACATTTTGTGCATCCTCTCATTAATGAAACATTAGCTGACTCATTAGCTGAAAAAAAAGTAATGACTGTTTTATAAGCTTACGTTACACCCGGGAATGAAACATACATTTTTAGGAATGCCTTACGAGGGCTAATATAGAAATCAGGTTACGCTCACTGGATCTCAGTGTCAGAGAGAAGGTTACGCTCACTGGATCTCACTGGATCTCAGTGTTAGAGAGAAGGTTACGCTCACTGGATCTCAGTGTCAGAGAGAAGGTTACGGTCACTGGATCTCACTGGATCTCAGTGTCTGCGAGAAGGTTATGCTCACTGGATCTCACTGGATCTCAGTGTTAGAGAGAAGGTTACGCTCACTGGATCTCACTGGATCTCAGTGTCTGAGAGAAGGTTACGCTCACTGGATCTCACTGGATCTCAGTGTTAGAGAGAAGGTTACGCTCATTGGATCTCACTGGATCTCAGCGTCTGAGAGAAGGTTACGGTCACTGGATCTCAGTGTCTGAGAGAAGGTTACGCTCATTGGATCTCACTGGTTCTCAG
>NW_027508819.1:2442500-2467500 GCF_051911475.1 Siphateles boraxobius | reverse complement strand
TGTCACAGTCTCTGTTGTGTAATCATTTTTTCCCTGAGATTTGGAGCAAAATTACAGGGGTGTAAAAATTACTTTAGAAAATGGAAGCATCATTATTATATTTTTACACAGAGATTAGTAGAAGGATTCCACAATGTGGTTGATTTGACACAGAATTGAATTCAGGGTTTCATGAGTGTTTCAGCCGTGATGTGCGAGAGCAGAATACTTCATCTGCAGCTTTCATCTGTTCATTACACTCATTGAGGAATTACAGAAATCTTCATATTCATCTTTTTGTGGTGATATGTAATATTACATTACATTTACATATATTATACTCATGAGAAATGAGGCACATAACACTACTATTTACTATTTTCTCAAAAAAAAAAAAAAAATTAATTCTGGATTTTTTAAAGATACAAGCGACGTATTGTCAATAATTATTGGTATGTTGCCATGGGCAGTGATGCAATGCCCAGTTTAGCATCATTATGCAAAACTATCTGACCTCTTAAAGCTACAACTGACCAATCAGAGTCAAGTATCCCAGGAAGAGAGTCCTAATATTGTCCAATCTCAGCCTAATGATTAAACATCCAATAGTGTCTAATTAATATTCTCCAGCGCTGTGAGTCACCCAGCTCTACTGAGAGTGAACAGTGTGACGACGGCTGAGTAATGCAGGATTTATGTAACGTGTGTGTGTGTGTGTTCACAGGGAATACTGATCAATGGCAGGTTGTGTGTGTGTGTGTGTGTGTGTGTGTGTATTATGTGTAGTTTTAGGGATGTACGGAGCAGGTTGTGTGTGTGTGTGTGTGTGTGTGTGTGTGTGTATTATGTGTAGTTTTAAGGATGTACGGAGCAGGTTGTGTGTGTGTGTGTGTGTGTGTGTGTGTGTATTATGTGTATTTTTAGGGATGTACGAAGCAGGTTGTGTGTGTGTGTGTGTGTGTGTGTGTGTAGTTTTAGTATTTGTACGGAGCAGATTGTGTACACAGGTGTTCTCCTGTCATCATGAGATGTGTGTTCATGGAGTCACAGTGTGTTTGTCCAGTGATGATGACAGCGCTGTCAATCCGTGAGCGTGTGTGTGTGTGTGTGAATGTGTCGTTCTGTTCCTCAGGCGTGTGCAGATGTGTGTGGGCTCATCTCTGTTGTTCACACTCTTCAGGGTATTAGTGTGCAGTCGAGTGTGTGCCATGTGTCGTACATGAAGATGTTATATATGGCCCTACTGTATGATATCTGTTTTATTGTCTTGATAGTATCACACAGTTTCTGCAGATTTGTGTCTGCTCATCCATGATGTGAATGTCCCGTTCCTCCACATCTGAGAGCTGAGATCTGCAGACTGTGGAGACGGGGATCAGGAGACAGTCTGAGGTGATGTGAGCTTCACGAAGTGTGTGTTATCCATCAGAAGATGGTCCACTGAGGTCATGAAGGCACGGTCACACTCAGCATCATTACTCAGGTCGGCTGTGGTGTTTGAATGATGCTCGATCGGCACTAATTGGCTAAGAAAGTGTGGCAAGTAAATATATAACACACATTACAGCACTACCAGCCTGAACCGCTGAAACAAGGCAGGATGATCCACGTTTACATGCAGTTTACACCCGATTCTCACCCTTCATCTGAACGTCACAGCAGAAATCCAGACTCAGTTTCTCCAGTCTTCTGCTGTCCAGGTTTGGTGAAGCCTGAGTTTGCTGGTCTCATCTGACATGTGGTTGGGTATGTTGTGCGTTCAGAGATGCTCTTCTGTAGGCCTCGTTTGTATCGAGTGCTTATTTGAGTTACTGTTGCCTTTCTATGAGCTGAACCAGTCTGGTCATTCTCCTCTGACCTCTGACCTCTGGCATCAACAAGGCATATTCACCTACTGGGATATTTTCTCTTTTTTTCTGATCATTCTCTGTAAACCCTAGAGATGATTGAGTGAAAATCCCAGTAAATCAGTAGTTTCTGAAACACTCAGACCAGATCGTCTGACACCAACAACCATGACACACTCAAAATCACTTAAATCACCTTTCTTCCCCATTATAATGCTCAGTTTGAACTTCAGCTGATACATTATTTTTATATGTCAATAACATCTACTGTAGCTCCTAGTCCTAACTATGCACACTGTGTAAAGTTTCCAGCATCAAGTTATATTTCTGTCTGCACTGAACACTTGTACAACTTGTGAATTTGTGAATGTGAAGCTTGATTTTGTACCTATAAAATGTAATTGTGAGTTGACCTTCCCATTGAATACAAAACAAAAGAGCACTAGTTTGAACAAACACATTAGCTTCACTCTCGGAATAGTTTTAGCGTGTTAAAGGATAATGACAGTGTTAATGTGTTTGATTATGGCAGGAATAGATCGTCTGCATAACGCCCAGTGTCAGATCTAGACAGGCGGAGCTGGGGAGGGGGAGGGGCGGGGCCACTCCGGGGTTACAGTGTTCAAGCCAGCTCATTGGCTGCAGATACAGCAGGGGCCAATCAGCTCGTGTCATGTGTATGATGTGATCTCTACATATCAGAGATCTATCAGTACCATCAGGAGTTTCATGAGTGCGCTGGTTATTATAAAATATTTCTGTGTAGCTTTATTGTAGACATAAAAGTATAATGCTTAGTCATTTTTAAAGCCCAAAGTGGGCGGAGCCCGACGTTGCCATCTTGGCAACGTCACTCCCAAATGAACGAAAGTGGGCAAAGAGGCGGATTAGCTGAGGTGACGTGACGCTAATAGACAGCAGACCACCTGTCACTCAAGTGGCCACGCCCCTAATTATGCAGAACTTAAAGGCTTAATATAATTTAAACAGATGAGTTATAAAAAACATTCACCCCCTCACAATTTTCACAGAGGGCAAAATTTGCTTTATAGACCAAAACCACTTTTTGCACCAGGCTGTAAACATGTTTTTTCTGCTGTAAAGTTGGGCATTTTAACATGCGGGTCTATGGGATTGAGTCTCTTCTGCAGCCGGCCTCTAGTGGCCAGTCGATGAACTGCAGTTTAACTCACTTCAGTGTTGGATTCAGGAGAGAGATGGGAAGGTTGCCGCTGGGTTTGATCGAGTGAATAACTTGACTAGATTGTGATGAAAAGCCGAAGTTATCTTCCTTGACACACTGATTCTCTCGAAAACAGAAGTTCTTATTAGCTATGAACATTCATCTGTCTACCACTTCTTGAAACCTAGAGATGAAAATGCCCATTGTTACGGACAGGAACTGCTTCAAGTGTTTATAGAGTGATAATTCTGTTCTTTGGGGAAGGGGAGCGCAGATTCCTCAGGATAATACGCTAGTAATAGCTCGTCGTCATTATCTGTCATTACTCGTCAGGGTCACTAACAGACTTCTATTGTTCAGCCCTGCCAGAGTATGTTTGTTTAAACTCCTGCAGCTTCTCCTGTTCCTGTCAATCATGCTAGGACACACACACACACACACACACACACGCACAGGTGTGGTCGTGTGAATCTCATGTAAGCTTTGCACATCTGAGGTAATTCTGCAGATCTGAGCGACTCTAAAAACAGAAAGTGGGGCAGAAATCCTCCTGTCCTCTCCCATCAGCCCCTGGGGCTGCGCCGGTCTTCTCTGGCCTCTTTAGTTCGTGTTCATGGTGAGAGCATCCATTATTCATCTGAGCGCAGAGAGTGTGTAGGTCACTGTAAAGTTTCCTCTGTCTTTATGGAGAAGTGCACACATTTACCTGTGAATCTGACGGGTTCAGTCTCGGTCGCACAAACATAGAGATCACCCGTATAACTTAACTAACATGATCTTTATAGTGGTATTGTAATGTATCCTAGGCTAAAACTGGGCCTTGTTCTATTGACCAATGTCATTTCGGGAGAGATACTTTTCTGGTTTATTCTGTTTAAAAGAGTGTGTGTGCCGTCGACGGATCCAGATTGTCAGACACTTTTAATTCACGTGTACAATGACATTGCGTCAGGAGCGGACTAGCAAAATACTAAAGTCAAAGTTTCTATACGCAGTCAGAGGAAACACACTAGAGCTTTTTTTATGTTTTTCCCCTTTCATTTTAGTGTTACTGTGTGTTTGTTGTTGTTGTAATGACACTGTTTGTTATTCCCAAGCAGTGGGAGAATGTGTTGCTGTAAATAAATTACTGAACAAATTACTGCAAACAAATAAAATATATAAATAAATACAAATCATGCACCCTTTACAGAGGAATTTCATTCTTTAAGTTAAAGTTTAATTAATATAGACATACAAGTAAAAATAATCAAATATGAATTACAGATGTTGTATAAATAAAAATGTTAGGGAATCATATTTTTGTCAAGTGTATGGGGATCTCTAACATAGATTTGTCTAAATGTCCAGAACCGGCCCTGAAAATAAGACAAAACAAAGAAATAAAGATGATATATCTGTCATACAGACTCGTGACTCCCAACACATCCGATGTGCGGGACATTGGTCTAGTCCACAGAGTGGTGAGTCTCAACAGAGGTGTCTGCGTCAGAGCCAAATATAGCGCATTGCCAAATTAAATTATTTAACCATAAAAATGCTTAATATCGGCGCCGATTAATCGGTCAACCCCTAATTTACACATAGCCGGGTATTTAGAGAAACGAATACACCCCCCCCCCCCTCTCCGTTTTCAATAACATCGTGCACACAACATCGTTTTCAAAAAAGTTATCACTTACATCAACCCGCATAACTACGCCGTCGAGCGCCATCATAACTGTGCCAAACTGGGCACTCACACGGTCACATGCGTCTTCCCTTCATGTAAACGGGCCTGAGACGCTCGAGCCTCTAACCTTTGGCTGAACCGCAGGATCCTGGAGCTTCTCAGACCGCAGGAAGAAAGAGAGCATTCTTCTCCTCACACACTAACACTGCAGTCTGACAGATCCACAGCAGGAACACACATCAAGTGCCTTTACCAGTGTCTTTAAGAACACTATGAGAATATGCCATGGGCTTCTCGGTCTCTACTTCCCCCTCGTCTCTTCTTCCAGTGCTTTCTGTCTGCCAGTCAAAAATATAACTTATATATGAATAATACATAACATTCTCTGTCACACTGAAGGTCTAAAGAGTTCTCACACTAGATTTTGAACATGGACAATAAATCGATGCATCGCAATTCCTGGATCGATTCCATTTTTTTTGAATGCATCACACTCTAATGCTCATGAAGAAGAACACTTGGCTGTTGTACTTGCACTTCAGAATGCTTTTATGACGCGAGATTAATGTAAACATCCCCCTGCAAACAACCATTTCGAACTTTATGAATGATTATTGTCTGGAAGATGAAGTGGTGTGTGTAAAGCATTGGAAGTCAGCAGATGGCGCTGTTTTTAGAGCACACAGCGCCATCTGCTGTTAAACACTAAGCTCAGAATCAATTCAAGAGGGAAACGCCATCCATTCGGAAAAAATTGGAATCAATGCAAAATAATTTCTCGATTCATGATGCATCGATTTATTGTTATTTTTCTTTGAAAATAGTACTTCAGTGTACAGACGACACCATTGTCAAAATGATCCCCATTCACGGATCCGTGAAAACGACTAAAAACCCTGTATTCTGCTGCCAGGCCAGTAGATGGCGATGAAACACTATAGACTGAACACGTAAAACACATGTGCATGACGTCATCGTCTTCAGAGTTTCAAGTTGCTGTTGTTTACATGAAGATCGGTTTCAAAAACTTGCACTTTTTCAAAACCGTTGTGTAAATGAACGGCCAAAACTCTTAATTTTTACGTATTTAATTGAAAACGGTGTTGTGTAAACAGACCATATAGATCTTCTGTTAGAATCAGAATCAGAAAGAGCTTTATTGCCAAGTTTGCTTGCACACACAAGGAATTTGTTTTGGTACTGAAGCTTCCAGTGGACATATACAAATACAGATACAACAAGAAACAATACTACAAATTATAAGAATAAAAAATATAAATATATGAGAATAAAAGTATCACAGTTGGGTTTAGTCAGAATAGACATTTTCAGATTTACAGATTATGAACATATTTACAGTGTTTTGAATATTATAAATAAATCTACATACAAGTATCGCCTAGGTTGTAGGGTATTGCACTAAACAGTGGGAGTATTGCACTTACAGGCATATGCCTTGGGAGGAGTGTTAACTGTTCAGGAGGGAAATGGCCTGTGGGAAGAAACTGTTCCTGTGCCGAGATGTTCTTGTGGCCAGTGATCTGAGTCTCCGTCTTGACGGTAACAGTTCAAACAGGTGGTGTCCAGGGTGAGTGGAGTCTGTGATGATTTTACCTGCTCTCTTCCTCACTCTGGAAGAGTACAGGTCCTGGAGGTTTGGCAGGGGGGCACCAATAATCCTCTCCGCAGTCCGGACTGTCCGTTGTAGTCTCCTGATGTCTGATTTGGTAGCTGAACCAAACCAGACAGTGATGGAAGCGCACAAGACAGACTCAATGACGGCTGAGTAGAACTGAATCAGCAGATCCTGTGGCAGGTTGAACTTCCTCAGCTGGCGAAGGAAGTACAGTCTCTGCTGGGCCTTTTTCACAATGGAGCAAATGTGATTGTCCCACTTCAGGTCCTGAGAGATGATAGTGCCCAGGAACCTGAATAACTCCACTGCTTCCACACAGCTGTTCATGATGGTGAGTGGGGGGAGTGCCGGGCTGTTCCTCCTGAAATCCACGATCATCTCCACTGTTTTGAGCGTGTTCAGCTCAAGGTTGTTATAACTGCACCAGACAGCCAGCTGTTCAACCTCCAGTCTGTAAGCAGACTCGTCACCGTTCCGGATGAGACCGATGACAGTGGTGTCGTCTGCAAATTTCAGGAGCTTGACAGTGGGGTCTTTAGAAGTGCAGTCATTAGTGTACAGGGAGAAGAGCAGTGGGGAGAGAACGCACCCTTGGGGGGCACCAGTGCTGGTGGTGAGAGTCCTGGATGTGTGTTTCCCCAGTCTCACTCGCTGCTGCCGGTCCGTCAGGAAGCTGGTGATCCACTGACAGATCGAGGATGGCATGGAGAGCTGGGTCGGTTTGGCTGTGAGAAGATCAGGCATGATGGTATTGAAGGCCGAACTGAAGTCCACAAAGAGGATCCTTGCATAAGTCCCTGGTCTGTCGATATGTTGCAGGATATAATGCACTCCCATGTTGACTGCATCATCCACAGACCTGTTTGCTCTGTAAGCAAACTGAAAGGGATCCAGCAGGGGTCCAGTGATGTCCTTCAGGTGGGCCAACACCAGTCTTTCAAACGACTTCATGACCACAGACGTGAGAGCGACAGGTCTGTAGTCATTAAGTCCAGTGATTTTGAGTTTTTTGGGGACAGGAATGATAGTGGAGCGTTTGAAGCAGCAGGGAACTTCACACTGCTCCAATGATCTATTGAAGATCTGCGTGAAGACCGGGTCACATGTGCTGTAACAAGAGTAAAAATTGGGTCAGATCAAACTGTGTGAGGATGAGAGTGTTTAAGAATGATGAGACAAACAACAGAAATAAGATGAATAAATAAAGTGTATTTACAATATTCTTAAAATAAACTTAAAACAACACACTAAAAGTAGAATAACTTAGGCTGTTAAAAGCGTGGAATGAGTTTGCACCATACTCTAAAACAGTCCATAAGCATCCTGGTGTTGCTAGTCCCGAAGTGAATGTGAGTAATGTCCACCGGTGTACATACAAAGTCCTCGGAAGTGATGATCCAGATTGTGCTGGAAAAGAAAGTCCACAAAGGTAACTCCACCTCCAGTTTGCTGGTGATCACCCTTTGGTTGTAGTGTGAGCAACAACCATGTTTGCATGCCATGCTGCCTCCTTTATGTTGTCTATTTCCTGTTTCCTGTCATGTGATCACTCACATGACAGGCAGACCTATAATAATTTAAAGACATACACACATAAAACAGATAAGAGGAATAAAATGGACTAAAATGACTAAGACAACATGTAAACCTAATTAAAACATTAGAACTCTAATAAAGTCAGTCAGTTGTATTGTTGTCTGATGGCCAGGACTGCACATGAGTGAATGATGCCACTTTCTGATCTCACAATACCTCTTCATGAAAACTGTACAGTAATTATGTGTATCTAGAAGCATGATAATTGCTTGAAGTAGCAGACTTGATGATGGTGTTTAGGCTTGATGTGGTTTTCCTTTCAGATTGCTAGTTTATGAAAATGATCTTGAGATCACCATGGTAACAGGTTGGGTCTGTTTCTGAGGGTTTGCTTTGGTGCTGTTGGGTAATTTTCATCAGTAGCAGGAATCCACTCTGATTGGACATTGAGTGCTTTGAAGCTAGTTCAGAAGTTAAGGAATTATCTTTCCAACATCAGCTGTAAACTAAGGAGTCTGCAGTGAGATCATGCTGTGATATGACGATCTGAATGGGATAGATCAGTGAGAGACAGCGTTTCTGTTTCCATTCCATTCTGTTTATCAAGTATCGCACCTTACAGAGAAAGTTTGAATAACTCGTATCGAAAGCTTGTTTATTTTATGATGATGACTTTACATCATCAAGTTTGTTATATGGCTACTGAATAAATGAATTGAGATGAAGTTGAAGTGATTGTATAATGTGAGAAGAGAGGGAGTGCGGAGGGATACGAGAGATGAAACTAGTGGTCATTATACAAAAATAAAGCTCAGTGACTTGAGTCATATTCAGACATTCTAGAAAACCATGTAGGCTAATAATCTTTAATAATAAAAATAAAACGTATTATCTTTAATGTATGGTGAAATTCTTAGAAAATTTGCCTTTTTTAACAAAAAAAGGATGTATAAATGCTACAGTAAAAACCTGTTAACTGTAAGTAATCTTACTATATATATAGTTAAAATTGTGAAATCAGTGTAAAACTAAGTTTAATATCGCATTGTCATATAAAAAAATAAACTAAATAAACTATGAATTACTACATAGTTAATGGTGAAACAGTACATAAGCAATCCAAACGAGAGAACAGGCATAGAAACAACATACAGGAACGCTCAGGATTGAAGCAGAAGCCAACAAGACTTCACATCGTTGGCTAATGACAACCAGCTGATTCCAATGATGAGTCCGGGCAGAGGATTGTGGGAAATCGAGTCCTAGAACCAGGCAGAGGTCAGAATCTAGGGAAGTAGATGTGTAATTTTTTTCCTCAAACCCCAAATTGAATTGGCTGAGGTTAAGGTGAAGGGTGGAGTTGGAGATCAGTGTTTGGTGGAGGCAGTCAGCACTGTGATTGACTTGACCAATGAAATCTTCAGAAAGGCAGTGAGCTTGACTCAGTACATTCCCACACATCACTTTCAGTTTTATTTAAATATTTTTTCCCTATTTCAGTTTAAGAATTTATTTTCCTTATTCTTTTCTCATCAGTTATGGACATTGCTGTGTTTTCTGTTTCTTTCAATGTTTCTTTAATGTCTATTCCATTATTTGAGTTGTTTGTCGCTCTATTGGTCATTATTCATAGAAGTGCTATGAATAATGTTTTGTTTAAGCTTAATTCATCACGGTACAAAGCAGATTGTATCTGCCAGTGGGTTGGTACAGTATATTATCATTACATCACTTATATGTTCAGTTATGAACTGTAAAACCTACACCGAAACTTCATCATCATTTTACAGTCGTCACCTTCAGATTTGTTGAGAGTTGCTTCACTCAAGCATCTCCTGCTGTTCAGATCATCATCAGCATGCTGTTCTTCTCATGAGAAAATCTCTGCCTTGTTTTTGCTTTAGTAACTCTTCTGTGTTGTGCCTCACTGGATTGCTCCTGCTGAGCACAACAAAGCCGGGGAAGTGGTAAACTTGGACACGGATGCGTGAGAATGGGCTGTTGTTATGTCATTAAAGCGTCCGCCGGGAGCAGAGCCACAGAAAAAAGGAAACATCTTTTGATTGTTTAGGGAAACAATGCGGACACCCCCCGGGACGCATTCCACGCGCAGCAGCATTCCAGCGGCTGGTGGAGCGGCCCGGGACGACCTGTGTGAGGTAATGCCATGCGTCTGCCAGAAGCTACTGTGTGTACGGGTTCATGCTGACGCTCTACACCACAAACAGCTGTTCTTATGATGGACAGCTCTCTCGTAAATATTATTTATATGTGTTCGGTTGAAGGGTTTATCAGGCACACTAAATGTTGTGAGATCTTCCACAGACCTGTAAAATACTGCTGGCCAGTTCTGGAGGGGTTTTATTAATGTTCCCAAATTTGTTCAAGGGTTTCAGAGTTTGGACTGGACAGGGTCAGAATGGGTTTCTTTGGTAGTACCATAGTATCAAGAGTGAAAGTATCAGACAGAAGCTCAAACAGTTTTCATGGTATTTCAGCACTTCACAAATGCCCTATAATCACTTGAGTTTAACCTGACACTGTAACTCGAATTCAGTCCTCCAAATATCCTTCAGTAAGGCCTGAACCAAATATTGTTGAACCAGAAAGACAGGCTGCTGTGCACATACGGATGTATTTCTCTTTGTCAACAAGTTTCTAAAGTCTGTTGCCCCCTGATGGGCTTTGAGGTTAACGTCAGTTTGCAGAGTAAGAGTCTCCATCTCAAGCTCACTGGAAACCAGGTTAAATATGCATCACTTAGTTTCTCAGAAATGTGTAAAATGTCCATTTGCATGAAAGGATTTGCAGTGAAGGACACGCATGGTTCCAGCAGCTTATCAAAGTCATTGAATCTGTCCTCAGATTTTTGTCCAAGCCTGTTGTAAGGAACTCAGCTTTTTGGAAATATTAATAATCAATAATATCTTGTTATTATTAATTATAAATATTTGGGTCAGTTAATTGGATTAACTTGATGTGGCTGAATTAATATTACAATCAATTAATCAGTTCTTCCAACAAACTATTTTGATTATTAATTTATTCTAATAAAGGGTATCTTCCATGGCCACCGAAGAATAATTATTTCTTCGCCTGTACAGTACTTTGAGCCAGTAGCAAAAACCGTGATCGTAAAGTGACTTGTATTGCAAACAAAACAGAACCAAATACATATTATGTACAAGTTTTATTAACTAAATATAGATATTTATATGAATATAAATAAACTAAACAACATACACACATGAATACATAAATAGGTTAGTGATAGGATGAAATTGGAAACCGGAAGAGGGTCTATGAGAAGAACCATCAGAATTTCATTTTCACATTTCATTGAATTGAATACTTGCATTTGTAATGGGAACAATTCTTGAAGTTGTTGAAAATTGGAGTCGTTGATGGTTCCGGCAGTGTCAAGTGGAAGTTGGTTGAGCGTTCTCTTTCTCCAGGAGCGCATGACTGGTTTGGTGAAGGCCTGGGACTCTGTTGAGGCCACGCCGAGCACCCAGGAGAAGTGAGGAAGTCGGAAGGATGGGTGATTGGAGTCGTTGTTGGTTGGAGTCTTTGTTGGTTGGAGTCTTTGTTCCAAAACTCCTGAGATTGTCCTTGGTTCTTTGTGAGAGAGTCTTCTCTCTTTTCCATGAGGCCGGATCTGGTTGGAATCGAGGCCTGCTGGGCCCTGGGGCCCCCGTGGAGGGGGAGGGGGCTCCCCAGTCTCACCAGAACAGTGTTGCGGCTGGATGAAAAAACTAAGAGAGGGCGGTCACTGTTGCCTGCCTCTGATATACCCTGAGAAAAGAACCAACCCCTAAGGTTTGAATGGACCTATGAGTAAGGTGACATGTCCGAGAGGGGAAGCGGCTCTTAGTTGATTTATGGTCTTTGTCCCCAGCATGCTTAGACTGTTCATTCAAGCTCAAATAGACATAACAAATTCACATTGCATTCTAAGAGAAGGTGATGTACATCAAAGTGTGTGTCATTAAATGAGGATTAATTTGCTAGGAAGCATGATACAGGTGAGGTTATATTGACCGTTGGGTGGTTGTTCAACCACATACACCCCAATCAAACATACCATGTTGTTATACCTAATAGTACACGAGACAGTAAATCATCACAGTTTCTGTGAGGCATGTTCCTTCATAGATCAGAGTAACACCGCAAAGTTTATTTAATTAAAGATGGTCTCTCTCTCTTAAGCATGTGGCGCATGTGGCCACATTCCTTTGAGGTCGTAAAGTCTGTTATCAGTCTTAAAGTGTTCTGTAACCGGACACCCGGTTGACAAAGTAACTTCATTTGTGAGGTTAGTTTTGGGGGGAGAGTTTCATAGACCTTTATATTCATTAAATATAGTGAATATGAATAATTAGTGTGTGTCTGATTGGTCCAGACCCTACATCCCCCCCTTTCGACCGTTGTTGTCCCCCTCAAGGACAACCATGATCGAAGTTGAAAGTGCCGACAGATCAGACACACCTTTGTCATAGAAGGCTGGAAGGCCATGGTGGCCTCTGGTTGCTCGCGTCTTCTGGAGTGGTGGTCGTTCCACGGCGGTTGATGTGGACAGTAGCCCAGTACAGGTCTCTGCAGCAGGTGTTGGGGCAGAAGGTGCCTTGACTGGGTATCACCTGTCATTCTGGAGTTAAGGTGAAATTGTGGTTCTTGAAGAAGGATGAGGTTTCCAGCTTTGATTCAGGTTTGGCCTCAGCAGGGCAGCGTGTGTCTTGGATCAGAGACTGCAGACCAGCTGAGTTTGAGTAAAGTCATTCTGGAAGACAGTAAACAGCTGTTTCATGGAGTTCACTGTCTGGTTCAGCCGAACGCTGTGGGTGTTGAGAATTACCACAGTTCCCTTCGATGTCTTGCCGATGGACGGCAGGGAGGCACTCTGTGTTGTGAGTTGCCCTTTTAGCTGTGGGATTTCAGTTTGAATTTCAGCCACACGTTGTCTCACGGTGGCTAGGTTCAGTGCGTTGACACTGGACATGCCAATGTTAACAGAGTTCCGACGGCAGTGGCGGTTGTGTCCATCTGGCTCTGCTTGTGTGACATTTTTTTTTCAAGTTGGTTGAGCATGTGTTCGACATTGGCCTCAGCGTGGGCGAGGGAGTGGAGTCGAACATACACTCTCTGGGTGTGGGTCCTGCAGTTGGTGATAAGGAGTCCCGGTTGTTCCTTCGGGACGCTGCCTGATACCGGACCTGGTGAGATGACCGACTGCGGCTGTCCTCTGGTTGGCTGGAGGCACATGAAGACTAACCACAGCAGCATCCTGGAACAGACAAAGGGGAGAGGGAGAGAGAAAGGGAGGAAAGATCTCAGCGACTGTCGTCCTGACAGTCTTTCCGCTTCGAGGACGCCGGTATGCCAATTGCTTCGGTGTTCTGGTGCTGCGGTGTGCAGCACATGCTGCGTCATGGGCATACACTGGCATGAACCCCCCTTTTGCACTGTGGCACCACAAGCTTTGGCGCAGCGATGTCATCAGGTGCATAACACAGAGTGTTGTCCTGTGCACGCAGCGTGTGCTTGTTGATTTCAGTTGTCTGGGGCACCGGTTGTCGGTGGGTGCAGACGGCGTTCGTGGGTGGTTGGAGGGGTTAGAGGTGGTTTCTCATAGTGTCCATTGGTTTGTCATAGTCTTTGGTAAGCTGGAAGGTTGGGGTCAGGTTAAGCAGAGGCTCTCTGACATTTTGGCACACTTGTGGTGAGAGACTAATTCATGACCCTAAAAGTTCAGAACCACTGTTTAATGGGTTCGCTAGATATGTAGCATAAAGTTAGGTGTTTCATGTGTATCTAGCTAGTGATGTGTCTCTTGTATCTTTATCATCTTAGCTGTGGATGTTAGGAGGCTAAGACTTGTGTGGTTCCTAGAGTATTTCCTGGAAAGGGCATAGCCGAGATGAAATAAATGACTTAAGATGGTTCTTATGACTAAATTATTTCTCTGGACTTAACTGGTGGTTCACTGCGGCTTGACGAAGTGAAGAATAGGAGGAAAAGGGACAGCTTTCCTATTCAAATTATGCTTATTATCAATCCTCAGGACTATAGTTATGCCCTAGTAATTGTTGAAATTACTTGTGTCGCAGGGTCACAAAAATGAGTGCACTTGTTGAAAATAAACACAATCACAAATAAAGGTGTCTCTGTTTCCTTTCTGGGCCCAATGGGAAATAGAACCACATTCGAACAAGAGAGGAAATGGAATTAAATCATATAGATGACCGAATAGACAAGGGAATAGCTGACTGCTATTATTATCAAAGTGGAAATAAAAGAATAAAATAAAAAAATAAAGTAAGTAATCAAAACAGCGGTAATGATCTGAAATTGAGAATAATCAATAGCACTAGTGACTAACCTTTAGATTTGCCTGGACCAACACTCCCTAGTGGGTCACAGCTGTTGCGTGTTTAAGACCACACCGTGTGTGTCCCTCCAAAGGTTTAGTCAACATGCTGATGAAAATTCTCATAACTATAATAATTCTTCTCTAGCTACACAGCTTACATGTAATTAAACTTGGGTTTAATTGCCAGGGCATCTGCAAATTTAGCCTACAGCGCTCAGCAAGGACTATGCCTAAACTAGTGAAGGTGAAATTCAGCTGAGAAGAATTGAAAGTAAGGAAAGAGAAAAATTAGAAACCCTAAATGGGGTTAAAGAAAGTATTTTAGAATACTTTGCGCTGTATACATAAAAGCTGTAATTAAGGCTTCAAGTAAATGATGCTAACCGCTAACTGTAGAAGTTATTATGTAGCTTAGCCTAAGCTGGATGGATGCTAGGTTAGCTTAGCTTAGCCTAAGCTGGATGGACGCTAGGTTAAGTTAGCTTAGCCACCTAGGCTGGTTTGATTACAAAATGACGTCACGAGTTAGCACTTCCTGTGACAAGTCGTTGTCATGGGAACCAGTGCATGTCAGAACAATTCAACAGTACCTGAAGAATGTCTACACATTTTACTGAGTTATGCATGTTTAAACGGGTTAAAAGGGGGTGCCTATACTTTAAGTCTTTCAAGAACTTGATGTTACATTCAGTAAAATGCTAATGTGTTTTGGCATTTGCTAATTTTACTCATGGAACTCTTCTCTTTACTTTACACAACTTATTCTATTCGTTTACAAAGTAAGGAAATAGATTTGCTGTAAGTCAAAGCTTGTCTAAGCCTATATAGTTACGTCCCTCTCATGCATAAATGCTGACTTTTCAGCGAGTGAACAGTTTTGATCGCTAGGTAGCTCTCTGCTTGTGGATGCAGCTAAAAATTTAGGTGAATTACATCAATCTAACAATAATTTGTAAGGCCTTTACATTGTAGAAAGGGGAGCATCACCCAGGTCTACGTATATATAACACTGTCCTGAGCTTTCTTTTTCAGAAACAGGTTTAGCAATACTGCAATTTGGATTTCTTTAACCAAAGCAGGATAGATATCGGTACAGTTTACAAGCTGCTGAGATGAGATTCCTTTGTCAAACAGACTTACGCTTTAATGCTGAACTTACTGATACCAGTTGGAAATCTAAGACTCTTTCACTTACAGTAGAGATGTCAATTCCCGCTATCGTTTTATCTGCATTTAGACAAGCCAGCAACCAGTGATCAAAATGCGTATCGCATGTTGTGTTCCAGTTGGACCGCAATGGTCAAATGCACGCCTGTAGGTTAACAGTAGTTTAAAACTCAGGTGGTTTTCCTACACTATGGCGTCAAGGTATGCCCTATTTGGAGCTAGTGTTTCCTGTAACACTTCATTGTCATGGAAACTAATGTAGCAGTGCCAATTCAACCAGCATGTAGCAAATGTTTGTTTCAAAAGAGTTGTGCATAGTCTGTTGGCAGGTGAGGCTTACACGTCCATTCAAGATTTTCTTTATATCAGTAAAATTCTATTTTTACTAATGCAGAGTCTTGCTGCTCTTTGAGCACCCATTTTCATCTACTTTAAAAGTTTTATGTCCTATGCTGACCAGGGACTTTTTAGCAGAGTCTTGCATTGTGTTCATGCTGTGTGGCTTCTGGTTTTGCAGTTCAGGATCAATGGGGTCTTAGGAACCCTTTCTGGGGAGGCCTTCTGTGTTAGAGGCCTTCCGCATCAGGTCACACATCGTTGAGTGGGCATTGCGTGGGGGCAGGTGAAAATATGGTGACTAACTGGTTTTGGAGGAAAAGTTTCTTGAAGCTGGTGTCCTCCTCCGTCACAGGTTCGTTGTAAGTTCCACAGAAAACTCGTTCGGAGTTGGTGGTGGTAGCACAGGGCCTTTTAGGTCTGTCCTGCTTGGTGTTTGGGCAGGGCCCAGCTGGGCTGGATGTGTCCAGATCAGATGGAGTCTGTCTCGGTGTGCCATACCGGTTGGAGACTGCAGGTGAAAATCAATGTCTCGTAGATTGGCAGGGATGTTTCTGACCTTTCACTTGAGATTGTTGAGTGTCACTTCATGTGCCATTTCAGGGTTTGTCTGATTTACCTTTTCCTCCTGCAGCTGCAGGGGCTCTCAGGGCACTGTCTGGTGAAGTGTTAAGCCGAGGGCTTTGGCTCCTCCCCCCTTTGTGCAGGGCTGGGGAAGCTTACGCTGCTAATGTGAAGGTCAGCAGGGTCCATCTTTCTTGTGTGGTCCATTTGCAGTGGGTTGGACTGTTGCAGCTCTCTGTGGACCACATGGAGTGCGTCAATAATGTTACAGCATCGCTAAGTCAGTGTTCGGACTTCCGCTGCACATTGATGGCTTTAGCTCTCTTTGAGTTCAACCATTTCTTTAAGTTCTTTGAGTGAAACAGTTCTTTACCCGTCGGTTTGCAGGTGCTCAGAGCTGTCGTCCGCCTGAAAACTGATGATCTCTTTCAGTTGCTCTGCTCTGTCAGGGTCCTTGCATCTGTCCTGTGCCTTCTCCCGTTGAGCAGGGTTCGTTCTCTGTGGAGTCCTGTGGCTGGCAGCGTTAGTTCATTTACCTCCTGTTTGAGGCCTGCGAGAGCATGGCCAAGGAGAAGATAATGCTGGTCAGCTCTTGGTGGCTCAGGCTGGGTGTCAGACGTCTGCTTTCATTGTTGCCTAACTGTTCCTTCCTCTGCCGTGGCAGGTCGTTGCCTGCTTCAGGCTGAAGGATGTCCATGACACTGCTCTGCCGGGTCTTCAGGTGGTCCTGGTGGCAGGGCTGGGTGTCTGAGGCCTACTCGAACACTTTTGGGAACACGAGAGAGAAATGGCAAAGGCAAATGCAAGTTTCTACAGAGGTGGTGAGCTATCTGTGTGGGAGAATGGCTATGTGGAGCAGCTAAAATTTAGTGTTGGTGAGCACACACAACAAAAAAAAAAAAGTTTTGAGTATCTTAGTTGACGTGCTTTAAGCAGCATCGACTGATGACTGGGCTCTTACATGTCATAACCTATTACTCAAAAATGCTGATGGTTCTTCTCACATGTTGTGCTACGAGAGTAACAGATAGAGCAAAACCAAAATAAAACAATGGGATGAAACCAGAAAAGAAGAGGAAGAAAGGAGTGTTTTACCTATTTAGGTTTAGCTAGGAGACATAGGTAAACAGGAGTCACTTATGGGTTATGCTGCTGTTAGACTAAGCTACCAGGGACACATCAGACATCTCAAGGTCCAAAAGAAGAAGAAGAAACAATGGGAAGTGTTTCCAGTTCTGTCTGGGGCCTACTGTGCGTTTGTGTTTAGCCGTACTTCATGTACTTAGCTTGGTGCTAAGGAGTGAGGATGGGTAAAACACAGACAGGAAGTAGGATATTAATGACCTGTGTAACTCGCTATGGAAACAACAGTCGCTAGATATTGTAATCCTATAGAGAGAGAGAAGATGAGGATAGTGACTAGTGATCTAAAATAAGGTAAAGGTAAACTTAGAACGTCCTTATAGCTCTAAGAAAACTAAAAGGAAAGGGAAGCGTATCAAGTAATTTAACCTGTTAACCGTTTCCAGAGCGTCGGCGCACTGAAGCGGGGTTTTTTTTATTTAGTTCAAATTTACTATCAGATTTAATGTTATACCTTGACAAACTATACATCATTAAAAAGATATAATACTCAAGATTCAGTATTTGACCACTATTGTATTCTGAGAAACTTATAGTGACAGTTATGTCTTAATTTGTGTCAGGAGTTATGAAATGGAAAAATGAGTCGATACCTTTAATATGAATTATGAGCGTCAGCTGGTCCATTCATAAAAAACACTCCGTGCTGTCGTCATGACAGCGATTCGCAAAACATCGTCCCTCAGGGCTTTAGCTCAAAAATGTGCAGACTTGGAGAAATATTGATATATTCTCATAGATTCACATCATATTTCTATAGACAGGAATAATATTTGTTGAATTTATACCCAAATGCGTCGATGTAATCATTATGATCGCTTCTTACTGAGATGCTGTGTTTTCAATTCATACCAATAGCCTGAGGGCGCTATATGCACAATAACAGTCCATATATGGATCACGAAGAAGACCCATAGTCATGTGACATTCCAGGACGTCACTGATACAGAAAGTAGCTGACAGAGATCGCTGTAACATGCAGATAAAGATGTTTTGAAGACAATAAACATGATTGCAATGATATTTGAGTTACCTGTGTTCTTCAAGCCATGCCAGGTATTTCATAATAATAGATTATATTTATAATGTAATGCTAATCGATATAGATTTCATCATCGTGCAGAACACTATAAATAATACATTTTCTGTCGGATTTTTTTTTATCTGAAGCCAAATTAGATCACAGAAGATTATTTAAAACACTCGACTTGCGTTATAAAGTAAGTTTGGAGCACAAACATGGTTTCAATCTCATAAATGGTCGTGTATTGATGGTGTGCTAAGCTAACATGCTAGCTAGCCCAGGTGCACCTGCCACCAGCAGTTATTGTTTTATGATTTTTTTCTAAATAGGAATGCTTACTGAAATGTTTCAGTGCATTTGATACCAGTTTCAAATATTTAGTGAGAACTTTGATAAAAGAAATTAGGGTTTGAAACCCTATGAATAGCCTGTGAATAGCCAGTCGTTAGTAGCTATAATGCAGACAAAAGAAATGCATATTTAGAGCCATAACCAGTCTGGAGAGGTGTAAATGTGTGCAGGGAGAGACTGACTCTGAATGGGGCTCGTTTGCACCACAAAATAATAGAGACAATAGACTGATTAGATGACTCAGAAGATGACTAAACATCAGTTTGCATTTTAGAGTCTAATCAAAATAAAGTAATTTGACATGATCTTGAAAAACATTTAACTAAATACAGAGTTTTAGACTTATCATTTTCAGATTTTAAATATAAAATGGTCACACATATGGCTTTAGCTGCAGTGCATTTCTAGATTGCTCCAGGGCCAACTTCAATTTTATTTTTATGAAGATGTTTCATGAAAGTAAATTTCTAATAACTTTACAAAACTTTGAAGCTATTTAAACATTTTTTTTTCATTATGACAATAATTATTTCTACATTTACAATAAACTACTAGGTGTCAGCTTTCAAATGAGATCATACTTGTGCTTTTAGTGCAAAGGGTTCATGAACTGTATCTGTTTAAGTTTGGGTATGCCATTTCTGGGGATTTTTCAAAAGTGGCCTTGAAGGTTAACAGGTTAATTAAATTTCAAATTTAGTTAAGCCCTTCTTTTTTTCTTTAGCTGAATATAAGAATTCAGGCTGAAACAAACGTAAATAACTAAATTGAAATAAAATAAAAAAAAATAAAAAAATGTATGTAAACATTGTGTGTTCTCATAGCTCTGGTAACTAGAGGGGAACTTGACTAAGCAAATTGATTTAATTAAATTCCCAATTTAAATAAATTCAATTTAACTGAATAGGACTATTCAGGCTCAACAGGTGTAAATACACAAAATAAAATAGGGGTAGATTTAAGTAAAAATAAAAGAAACACAAATAAAAACCCAAAGTATCTGGGTTTCAATCTGAAAGTGAAACCAAGAGGAAGGGGTCGAGAGAGAGAAAGAGAGAGAGAAGAGGGTGGTTTAACCCTCTTATGAGACGTGCTTCGTGAAGCTCTGACACCAGGGTGAATCATTCGTCTCAAATCATTCGGAGTGTATCACTGCTAAGGTCACGTGATTTTATTAAACTGGGCTTCGTTATGCGTCATAGCTGTTTCGAAATTGTTTTAAATTTCAACGGTTCGTGAACCATTGTGTATCTGGTCTCTATGTGATCTCGTATCACTTTATAGATTCGTACACATTTAATGACGCATTTGATAAAGGGTCTGATTGACTTTCAAGTCAAGCTTTCATAAAACGAGCCCTACGGTTTACTAAGATATTATGCCTTGAAAGACACCTCATATTAAACGATATTAGGTAGCTCGCGGATTGCCATTACCTGATTACACCTTTTGATAAAACCTTTGCGATTGGTTTGTAAAAGGTGTTCCGTTGATTTGAGTTTCCGCTACACTTCCACTGTTTTGACCAGCAGGGGTCGCCAGCGAGGGCGCTTCAAACAAAGAGTCATTTGTGACTCAGTTGACTCCTTTGATTCAAAGCCTCGAAGAGCTTTGACTCTCATTACTCGTGTTCAAATCACTCAGTTCAAATCACGCAAAATCTATAGTCTTTGGTTTAAGGTTACACTTTACGCTCTAACGTGTCTAAGTTTTTAGGCGGTGATAAAACTATCACTCGAGGTAGAGGGTTTTACTTGTAAGTCATGCGTGTAAGTTAGGATTGAGGGAGCTATTGGCTACAACCGTCGCTTGTTTACACGAGGGTCTGTGAGATTGGTGCTGTTGTCAGAAAAACTAGATAGGAACGCCTGCTCGCGTTCCGGACGCAATGCCAACCAACAACACAGATCGTTCGGAGCAGCGATCGAGCTGTGCTGACAGTTTGCACTGAGTCTCTCGCTTAGACACGACGTTGCGTGTGAGTGACTCTTTTTAACAAATCAAAACAGCACCGTTCTTTCACAGACAATGGCAAATTACTAGTTAGCTAAGCTAGAATTTATACCACTAATTCGACGCGATTGTTTCATATGAGCGCTTCAGCGGTTTAATATGAATACAATGAAGTAACGCATAATAAGGCCTTAATCGGTGATTGAGGAACATCGCTCAGATCACATTCAAAAATGCTGAAAATGGAGATTTCTTCGTCCATATCAGGTTAATTAGTTCTGGTACCATTTATGCGCGCGGCTAATCTGAGATTTCTTCGTCAGAGAAGGCTTATGCTCGATTTATATCTGAAATTAGGCTTTCTTCGCTAATATCAGGAGTTTCTTATCGTACGATTTAAATATGCATTATAGCATTTGTGAACTTTCTGCCATTCGTAAGAAGGCATATTCAAGCTATAGTTTTGCTGATTTACTCAGAAACTTGTACGTGCATGTATGAGATGTTAATAAAACTTATGGGACAACATATGATTGATTACTGTCTGCTTGCATACAATGTTTAATACGATGCCTGCATTCTCCACCATTATGTAAGGAACTCAGCTTTTTGGAAATATTAATAATCAATAATATCTTGTTATTATTAATTATAAATATTTGGGTCAGTTAATTGGATTAACTTGATGTGGCTGAATTAATATTACAATCAATTAATCAGTTCTTCCAACGAACTATTTTGATTATTAATTTATTCTAATAAAGGGTATCTTCCATGGCCACCGAAGAATAATTATTTCTTCGCCTGTACAGTACTTTGAGCCAGTAGCAAAAACCGTGATCGTAAAGTGACTTGTATTGCAAACAAAACAGAACCAAATACATATTATGTACAAGTTTTATTAACTAAATATAGATATTTATATGAATATAAATAAACTAAACAACATACACACATGAATACATAAATAGGTTAGTGATAGGATGAAATTGGAAACCGGAAGAGGGTCTATGAGAAGAACCATCAGAATTTCATTTTCACATTTCATTGAATTGAATACTTGCATTTGTAATGGGAACAATTCTTGAAGTTGTTGAAAATTGGAGTTGTTGATGGTTCCGGCAGCGTCAAGTGGAAGTTGGTTGAGCGTTCTCTTTCTCCAGGAGCGCATGACTGGTTTGGTGAAGGCCTGGGACTCTGTTGAGGCCACGCCGAGCACCCAGGAGAAGTGAGGAAGTCGGAAGGATGGGTGATTGGAGTCGTTGTTGGTTGGAGTCTTTGTTGGTTGGAGTCTTTGTTCCAAAACTCCTGAGATTGTCGTTGGTTCTTTGTGAGAGAGTCTTCTCTCTTTTCCATGAGGCCGGATCTGGTTGGAATCGAGGCCTGCTGGGCCCTGGGGCCCCCGTGGAGGGGGAGGGGGCTCCCCAGTCTCACCAGAACAGTGTTGCGGCTGGATGAAAAAACTAAGAGAGGGCGGTCACTGTTGCCTGCCTCTGATATACCCTGAGAAAAGAACCAACCCCTAAGCTTTGAATGGACCTATGAGTAAGGTGACATGTCCGAGAGGGGAAGCGGCTCTTAGTTGATTTATGGTCTTTGTCCCCAGCATGCTTAGACTGTTCATTCAAGCTCAAATAGACATAACAAATTCACATTGCATTCTAAGAGAAGGTGATGTACATCAAAGTGTGTGTCATTAAATGAGGATTAATTTGCTAGGAAGCATGATACAGGTGAGGTTATATTGACCGTTGGGTGGTTGTTCAACCACATACACCCCAATCAAAAATACCATGTTGTTATACCTAATAGTACACGAGACAGTAAATCATCACAGTTTCTGTGAGGCATGTTCCTTCATAGATCAGAGTAACACCGCAAAGTTTATTTAATTAAAGATGGTCTCTCTCTCTTAAGCATGTGGCGCATGTGGCCACATTCCTTTGAGGTCGTAAAGTCTGTTATCAGTCTTAAAGTGTTCTGTAACCGGACACCCGGCTGACAAAGTAACTTCATTTGTGAGGTTAGTTTTGGGGGGAGAGTTTCATAGACCTTTATATTCATTAAATATAGTGAATATGAATAATTAGTGTGTGTCTGATTGGTCCAGACCCTACACTGTTCAAGAGTTCAAAGTACTGATGTAATGCTCTGTCAAAGACCTCAGATGCAGAAGCATCGACTGCACGGGTGGAAAGTGATGCAATTTCTTCCTCTGTAAATATATGGAGCTAGAATTGTGTCTTTATTACATGCGAGAATACAAATGATCTGAGAGAAGAAAAAAAAAGTTTGAGAGAAAAAGTTATCACACTGATAGCAAAAAAGCATTTCATGAGAGAAAAAGTTTTCATACCAATAGCAAAAAATAATATTTGAGACTAAAAAAAGTTTTGAGAGAAAGTATTTTCTCATAGAACATAAAAAAATATAAATGTGAAATTTTTAAAATTATTTCTGAGAAAAAAATCTCTCTCAAAATACTTTGAAAAAAAATCACAAATATAAATTTTTTGCTAACAGTGTGAAAACATTTTCTCAAAAAAAAAAAAGTGTTTCTCTCAAAACGCTTTTCTTTGCTCTCGATGCAATTCTTTGCTCTCGTGTCAGGATTTTGCTTTAGCTGTGAAATTTGGAGTGTTTGTGCTGAAACTTAGAGCTTAGATCGGGCCCTTAGATATATAAAAATATATATATTTGAGATTTTCTTTCAAAGTATTTTGAGAGAGATTTTTTTTTCTCAGAAATAATTAAAAAAATGTTAAATTTTTTTTTTTTTATGTTCTATGAGAAAATACTTTTTCTCAAAACTTTTTTTAGTCTCAAATATAATTTTTTGCTATTGGTATGAAAACTTTTTCTCTCAAATATTTTTTTTCTCTCATGAAATGCTTTTTTGCTATCAGTGTGATAACTTGTTCTCTCAAACTTTTTTTTTTTTCTCTCAGATCATTTATTTTCTTGCATGTAATAAAGACACAATTCTAGCTCCATATAAATACGGCTGATTTTGGCTTTGAATGCTTTTACAGCCCTGGTCATGTCACTGATTGTCTTACGTTTGCCTTGCAGTTCACAGTTCAAATTATTCAGTTTCCCAGTGATGTGAGTTAGGAAGGAAAGATCCAGCAGTCATCAGTTGTTATCAGCTTTTCAAATGGCACGTTCTTGTCCATGAAGTACTTCTTCACCGCATTATAAATATCAACACCCCTCGTTGTTGTCTTGAAAGGTCAGAAAGTCCTCTTTCACTGAAAACCCTTGTGATGAAAACCATGAGCTGCTCCACAGACCCGTCACACCGGATGGAGAACACAGGTCTTTCCCCGGCTGCGCCGTTACCGTCGCTGACAGCCGTGACTCGTCTAGTTATTGTATTATCTGCGAGTTGAACATCGGAGAGTGCGGACATTATTTAATTTCCACTCTTGTGATCTTTAAACAGAGAGTTTGATATCACAGTTATTGCTCCCTTGACATCCCAGAATGTTTTTTTTTGTGTTTCGTCAAAAAATTAGCAACTCAAAATGCAGCTTGTGTCTTTTTTTTTTGCTGCCTGCTAACTGTTTTCTTTTGTCAGTAATGCACCCTGTGGATAACGGCCACTGAAGGTCTCTTGGGTTGTGGTGAAGTGTCTCTCCACAGTGTGTCTCTTGGCTACCGCTCCACAGATGAGGCGGACAGTTTGATCTTTGACATTTGCTGAGGAATTCTGTCTCCCGCTCCTCAAAGTCTTTTTCGTTTTAGCATGACCTGGTGCATTATCATCATTGATTAATTTTTTTGTTGTTGTTATTGTAGTTGTGGTTATTGTTGAATTCACCCTATTTATGCCGTCAGACCGCCACCAACTCACAGAATAGCCTATCAACGCACGTTGATACGCACACACACTTCTAAATATTTAAAGTCCCCCTGTGGTGAAAATCCAGCTTTTAATGTTGTTTATATGTCTATGTGGTGTTTTTAATATGCTTTAACACAAACCATGTGTACATTCATAAGTCGACAGCATTGCTGAGTATTTTCTCCTTAAAACTGCAGTGAACCAAAGACAGTCTCAAAAACACAGTTTGAAACCAATCTGGGGTGTGTTTCCTAAAAGCATCGTTAGCCAATATCGTTATCAGCATAGTTCAACGAGTCTGCTCTAGTGCGAGAGAACGAGCCTATGACTGAATCTGGAAATAAAGCAAAATAATTGAGAAAAATGAGAAATAGTCGTTTTAAGGGATCAAA
>NW_027508819.1:2417500-2435000 GCF_051911475.1 Siphateles boraxobius | reverse complement strand
GCCTAAAAAGTTTAATTCTGTCATCATTTACTCACCTTTCTGTTTTTTGTGGAACATTAGCACAAAGCGAGTGCGGACTGTACCTCTCAAGCCCCCGAATCACAACACACACTTTAAAACTCAACACACTATAAATGCAGTCCAAACAATTTGTTGGGAATTTCTTTATCCAACTTGCCAGCTAACAGGGAACGTTCTGGCAAAGTTCTCTCAAAGTTATGAACAAATGTTCATCAATAACATTAATACCTCATTCGGTATTCAGTTTTCTGGTCTTTAATAATGTTCTCAATACATAAGCAAAACAATTAATCAAATCACTTTCTTGTCACAATGTTGTTTATGTATGGCAAAACTGTACGCTTAAGAAAACATTCAAAAATTTTTTATTTTTTAAAAACTTTTATAAGTTACTGGTAAAGTTCCCTAAGTTCCCGCTTTTCATCGGTTGTCATAGTTACCCATTGTTTGATTAATTATCCCCACCTGTCTCTTGTTTCCTCCCTCAGTCAGCTTGTGTGTATATAGTCTGTTCTCGTATGGTGTAGGTATGTTTCTCCTGTGTTCCAGTGTGTTGTTTGTTCTTGATTTATTGGTAAAGTTGATGCTGTGTCTTTATCCCGCCTCAACTGTTGCTGACAAACCTTCTCAACATATTTGGAGACTGTGAATGGTTTTTAATGCTCATATTTAAATGTGTCTTCTGGAGTGTGTCGTGTTCTGGCAGATGTGGTTTTCTTTATCAGGAACACATCTGGCCTGTCCTGAGAGTTTATCCTCTGTCACCAGAGAGACACAGTCCAGTAAACATCTTTTCAGCTCCGACGGCTTTAATCACAACTAGTCTTATGATTTCTGGGCCCGTATCCCTAAAGAATATTTGTGCAAAAAGTGGCTCCTAGCGGCCAAATTCTAAGAAAATTCTCAGAGTCATGACGTTTTCTTAGAATTTCCCCTAAAAGTGACACGAAAATCCCAGTTAATATAAAAGCTATTCCTCCAGATTCCTAGCGCTTAAAAGGGCTCCTAAGGCGAGATCTGCTAAGAGCAGGGAAGAGGACTTTTAGTGGCTCAGGAGTTCCCCTAAGCAGCGGCACAAAATGGCCAACACAGGAGGCAGGAGAGATGTCCTGCAAACACCGGATGACAGGGAATTATTGAGACGCTACAGACATTGATAAAAGCTGAGCCGTGTTACCCTGGTTAAGACCACACTGAGTTGTAACGTTGCAATTTCTACTTCATTAAGGACAGCCCCTTGAGATAGGCCATCTTGTTTTCAATGGGGTCCATATGGGAGTGAAAGCACAAAATATGCCAGCTAGGATATTAATATGAGCAAATAAGACACAAATCATTATTTGAACAGGGTGTAATGAGCTTAAGTTTTCACATATTTTATATTCTAATGTTAGGTATAACCCCTACAGCTTACTATTCATTTTCCAGATATTTTCTTGAATGTGAAATATTATTTACAATTACATTCTGCATAAGATTAGAGTGTATAATTATGTTTATTGATTTGAGGGTACATCCTTTGCTCATTATCACCAAAAGTTCATTTTCATCAAACTTGTAGGATCAACCAATCACGGCTTTTGAAATGATGACTCATACCTAGCAACGGGGTCAACCACACCTCCTCACTAAGATAGGATTTTCCACCCATTCCTTGCTCAGAGTTCACTGAACATGTTCTGGAATCAGTTCTAAGCTAAAACTCCTGGCAAGGAATTTTTAGGTTAAGTTAGGAGCTCTCTGAGAGGATTCTCAGAATCTTTTTTGAGAGAATATTGTTTATGCATGGTTATTGAAAAAACTAAAACTTGAAGTGTCTGAAATAAGGCCACAAAACACATACTAAATATGTGTCCACAAGACTTTTGACTAATGAGTGTTGTTGCCTAGAGTTTTTGCTTCAAAATGATCTGAAAATCATCCTGCCTAATCATTTACACAAAACAATACATTGATTTAAATGTTATAAGACACCTTTTGTTTGGAAAGGCAATATGCGTGGAGGCGTGTTCACACCTGAGAAGACAAAGGCCGGATAATGTGCCGCATAATGAGCTGCATATTAATTAGCCTTTCACACAGGTGTGTCACAGGATCCCAAAGAATGCAAGGACAAAATAAATTATCTATATATACATATTTTACTATTAGAAATTGTAATCAATTACAAATAGGTTACAATTACAACAACAAATACAAATTTAACAATATTTCAAGTGTATTCTTTCTTTGTAAAAAGTATACATTTTATCATGCGTATTAAAAAAGGTAAGGATTCATTAGTTTGAATATTGGAACAAACGCTATAATAAATTCTTAGTTGATAATTCAATATACCTACTTTATTTTTGACAAAACATCATACTATAGTATATTTAACATATGAGCATAAATTGGTGAACAAAAGCTTACCTATTTAATGTGACAGTAGTCTTTTTTTACAGTCAAAACTTTATAATCTATCCAAAACTAATCACAAAATCTTGTCTAAACATTCATATTTAGTCTGTAACATATTGTGTATGATATATTAGTATATACATGTTAATTTGCAGTTTGTTGCTAATACAGACATTTTATTTCAACATATTTCAGTCTATTTTTACTCATCTTAGTAGGCTGTAGCAATATAGTTTGGATGTGTTCATGTAAACATAACGTTTATTAATGTAGGTGCGAGAGTGAATGAACGGCACAGACACGCGCTGTATAACTGTAGTGAACAACAGTGCGCGCGCCTGTGCCGTTCATTCATCATTTAGCCTACACACAGACACGCAATTCATATTTAAACAGTCTTTTTGCGGTTTATAGACACTATTCAATATCGCGATTAGAACAAAGCACTTAAGAATAAATGACTTACTGCATCAGCTGGATCCGTTGCTCCTCGAAATGAAACTACCAGGGTACTTCTGGTACATTTCCCAGGGTTATTAGATAGTATTATTCCTCACAGCGTAGGGATACGCTGTGTACACAGCTGTAGTAAGAAACTTACTAAAATTGATCTGTTTTATAATCCAGCTGGTGGGCGTTGGCATGTTTGCATGGCTTGCCTTAGATCATTTGCGTTTGAATACCGCGCACTCTCCGTGGGCGTGGCACATTAACACGTAATGAGGTATAATGAGCTGGAAAGAAAAAGACTGACATCTCTCTCTTTTCATACAGATTACATAAACTGAGAATATTTGTTTTTTTATATAAATTAATTCATTTAAAAGAAGAGAGTTCAAGCTTCATTATGGAAAAACACTCGTTCCTGTATGACAAGTATCGCGGAATTACAGTTAATTTTCGGACGCGTTTCAGAATGGACTTAACTGACAGAGAGAAGGCAGAACTCGCATCATGTTTGTTTTTCTTTATTTGGCGAAAATCACAACACTTTGTTTTTATTGTGAGTATCCACAAAAAAATAGACACTTATCAGGATCTAATGATGTACAACACTTAATATGTAAGATCAAAATTAACAGAGTATTTTGAGTTTCTTTTACACTGATAAGAAAAAAAGCCTGCGCGATAGCCGACCTCAGAGGGTTAACAAACATGTACATACAGACAATCCCCTTTCCATAACACACACGTCACCTCGCATTGTTCTTAAAGCTCGCTCAGACAGGAAACATCAGTCTGACTGACATGGAAAACAACCAATCACAGTTAGACACTTCAGGACCGCTGGATATGAAACACAACTGGATCTAGCCTACAAGCTCACAGTGTTTTCTTGAGGTGTCAGGAAGCTGATTTTCACAAGGAACTCTTGAGAGGACAGTTTACCATCTCATTTGCATTGTCTCACACAGGAAAAACAAGTAATACACATCTTAGCCTGTGAACAGCAGGACCTGCAGTGGAGAACATGAGCTTCTCCATCACAGAGACACATGGATAACATTCTGAGATCATTGCTCGTCGACAGAGCCGATCCGGACCGGGCCTTTAGGGCCCTCATATCTGACCCGTGAGCCATGAACCATTTGCCATTGCCACACAGTCACACCTGACGCCCCAGTGCTCCCACTACAATCCCTCTTTTAACTAGTTTTAGTGAAAATGTAATTCCTGATATCAGAAGATATGGTTACTAGTAAAAAGTTCATTCTTAAACTCAAGAATTCACATTTTAAATAGTACAAATGGAATTTTTTATATCAAAAATGCATATCCTGTGAATGAATAAAAGCTAAAATGGCGCCATAGCATGTCACTGTGTTTTAAATGATAAAAGCAATTCTTGATACTTGATGGTTATTATTTACTGAGGGATGTGAAACATATTGACCAGAATCTCCAGCCAATCAACATCTTAAATTCAATGAAGCCTATAAATCAATAGTCAATACATTACTTTCCATCTTGCATTAGTGCAGAGTTGTAACTAAACCTTGACTAAGAGACTAGATAATCATCGTCTTGTTTTAAAGCAGTAATGAGGATTGCCATCACGCCCATACTGTACTGGTCCCGACTCAAAACAGACGTTTCTGCTGGAAACTGCGTTTCATTTCGTGCACGCGCATATGAACGCATGTTAACGCGGTTATCTTTTCCGAGGTGCAGTTTATAAACAGACGTTGTCCTTTGTCGTTTATTAAACATAAAAAATCAACTCACATCAACTTAACTTTAGCCTATACTGTTCTTTGCTGACATCAAACTTGGAGAGGAGAGCACAAGTCTACCGGATAACTGTTGCCGCTATTCACTCATGGTGTTTTTCTCTCTTTTTTCGTGACCAAAAGGTTAGTTCCGCTTTATTTTCTCATCGATATTGTAAACTTTGATTGACGCACGTTGACACGAGGGGGAGGCGGGGCCTTGAGTAATTTGCGGGGCCGTACTCAACTTGTGTAGTGTGCGTATAGGGCTGATCGGCCCTGCTCGTAGAGCTGTGCATTTCCCCAGATCTTCATTTGATGGCATGTATGACACTAACAAGAGACGGATATACAGATGTTTCCACATTAAAGCACACGCCATCATCTCTCATCCCCACAGCGTCACAGTCGCACCGTTTTCCAGATTCAATCGTTGTCAAAACTATCCCTGTACACTGGGATCTCTCGGATCTGTGAAGCGACTGTAATCGCTGTATTCTGCTGTCAGGCCAGTAGGTGCGTGCTTGCGTGCGTGCGTGAGTGCGTGTGTGTGTGTGTGCATGCTGAAGGTTAATTCAGATGAAAAACGCTCCGGCCCAGATCCTCCTCAGGACATCAGGAGGTTTATGGACTCTGGAGTCACACATGCGGTTTCAATCCTGACGGCTGATGTTTTCAGGTCAAGGCTACTATATAAGCATGATGTATCACTTCAGCATTAATGTGTGTCCTCAGCGTGACTTCTGTGTGTCTGGCCCGTGAAAACCCTCATGTCTGATTCCTTTTATACGCTCCAGGTGTTTCCTCAAACATTTCTCCAGCGCGACATGAAAAACATACAAACTTCCTGAATATTTTCCTACAGAAAGACGTTTATTTTGCTAGCCTTCCTGAAACTTGACAGCCATGTTACTGCACATTTAATGATCTATCAGATCATGTTGCGTGTGTGTAGTCTTTTGTCCTTGAGGATCTGTACACTGTTGAATTTAGTGTGCACTTTTGAGTTCAGTGTGCACTGTTGAGTTTATGTGCACTGTCGAGTTTAGTGTCCTCTGTCGAGTTTAGTGTACTCTGTTGAGTTCAGTGTACACTGTTGAGTTTAGTGTGCACTGTTGAGTTTAGTGTACACTGTGGAGTTTAGTGTGCACACTGTGGAGTTTAGTGTGCACACTGTGGAGTTTAGTGTGCACTGTCGAGTTTAGTGTGCACTGTCGAGTTTAGTGTGCACTGTCGAGTTTAGTGTGCACTGTTGAGTTTAGTGTGCACTGTTGAGTTTAGTGTGCACTGTTGAGTTTAGTGTGCACTGTTGAGTTTATGTGCACTGTACACTGTTGAGTTTAGTGTGCACTGTTGAGTTTAGTGTGCACTGTGGAGTTTAGTGTGCACACTGGAGTTTAGTGTGCACACTGTGGAGTTTAGTGTGCACACTGTGGAGTTTAGTGTGCACTGTTGAGTTTAGTGTGCACTGTCGAGTTCAGTGTGCACTGTCGAGTTCAGTGTGCACTGTCGAGTTTAGTGTGCACTGTCGAGTTCAGTGTGCACTGTTGAGTTTAGTGTGCACTGTTGAGTTTAGTGTGCACTGTACACTGTTGAGTTTAGTGTGCACTGTTGAGTTTAGTGTGCACTGTTGAGTTTAGTGTGCACTGTTGAGTTTAGTGTGCACACTGTGGAGTTTAGTGTGCACACTGTGGAGTTTAGTGTGCACACTGTGGAGTTTAGTGTGCACACTGTGGAGTTTAGTGTGCACACTGTGGAGTTTAGTGTGCACTGTCGAGTTTAGTGTGCACTGTCGAGTTCAGTGTGCACTGTCGAGTTCAGTGTGCACTGTGGAGTTTAGTGTGCACTGTCGAGTTCAGTGTGCACTGTTGAGTTTAGTGTGCACTGTTGAGTTTAGTAGGGGTGTGCCATATCATACCGTCCACGATAATACCGAATACACGAATATACATTTTTACATGATAAAAAAAGTGTCATATCGCGATATCAATGATATAGCGGCGCGATGACGTATGGCGCATTTACGTTCCCTAGCACGCACAACAACAACGTCCTGACTGAGCGCGAGAGCAGCCTGTCAGCCTCCGATGACGATTTAGCAATTTCACAAACAGCTTGAGTGTTCAGCGGGGCTGTGACGCGCGTCTTCTCTCGCGCGCGTTTAGGAGTCGGGACATGACTGAATGGTCTCTTGCACAATCGGGCCATCAGTGCATCGTAACTAAAGTTTATAATTTTCAAGTCTTCTTAATTCTTATCAGTTTAAACCATCAAGCGGTTTTAAACTATCCAGTAAGCTACTCGCGCACTCTCTGAGAGAGTTGCACTGCGTGCATACATAGAGTACAGCTCGCGAGAAACTAAAGTTATTTTTCGCGGATTATATCGCTTTAATGGAAAAGCGCAAAATTCTGTAAAACTTCCGGTCTTGGTAAGTATACTCATAAACACAGTCGGTTATGTATAAAACGCATGTGACAGTGTGACAGACAGTATAATGAAAACAGCAATGGATCCGTGCACTAGCTGTAAAAGTGACAGCAGCCATAGGCTATGCGTCTGTCATTAATGTTGCCGTCAAAACAACAAAGGATAGCTTTAATTGTAATGAGTGAGAATTATTAGTCTATGTATTTAATTTAATCAGGAAACAGAACTAAAAGACTGTGTTATTTTACATTTGATTACGTTATTATGTTTCTGTGGTATTTCTGAATACTGGTGTTAGACCTACACACATTTAACATTTAATTCAAAGATTGAAATCAAGCTTCCTTGTGTTGTGTAAACTCTTAACAAAATTACCACATTGTAAAAACGCAATGAGGGAGCAAACATTTAGGCGAGATAAACATAATAAGAACATTTTCAACAACAACCAAAAAAAAATTTCTATATCGTCATAAATATCATTATCGCAAATATTCTTGAAATATCGTTATAGAATTTTGAGGCTATATCGCCCACCCCTAGAGTTTAGTGTGTACCTATGAGTTTAGTGTGCACTGTTGAGTTCAGTGTACACTGTTGAGTTTAGTGTACACTGTTGAGTTCAGTGTACACTGTTGAGTTTAGTGTGCACTGTTGAGTTCAGTGTACACTGTTGAGTTCAGTGTACACTGTTGAGTTCAGTGTACACTGTTGAGTTCAGTGTACACTGTTGAGTTTAGTGTGCACTGTTGAGTTCAGTGTGCATTGTTGAGTTCAGTGTACACTGTTGAGTTCAGTGTACACTGTTGAGTTCAGTGTACACTGTTGAGTTTAGTGTGCACTGTTGAGTTCAGTGTGCATTGTTGAGTTCAGTGTACACTGTTGAGTTCAGTGTACACTGTTGAGTTTAGTGTGCACTGTACACTGTTGAGTTTAGTGTGCACTGTTGAGTTCAGTGTACACTGTTGGGTTCAGTGTACACTGTTGAGTTCAGTGTACACTGTTGAGTTTAGTGTGCACTGTTGAGTTCAGTGTACACTGTTGAGTTCAGTGTACACTGTTGAGTTCAGTGTACACTGTTGAGTTTAGTGTGCACTGTTGAGTTCAGTGTGCATTGTTGAGTTCAGTGTACACTGTTGAGTTCAGTGTACACTGTTGAGTTCAGTGTGCATTGTTGAGTTCAGTGTACACTGTTGAGTTCAGTGTACACTGTTGAGTTCAGTGTGCACTGTTGAGTTCAGTGTACACTGTTGAGTTCAGTGTACACTGTTGAGTTTAGTGTGCACTGTTGAGTTTAGTGTGCACTGTACACTGTTGAGTTTAGTGTGCACTGTTGAGTTCAGTGTACACTGTTGAGTTTAGTGTGCACTGTTGAGTTCAGTGTGCATTGTTGAGTTCAGTGTACACTGTTGAGTTCAGTGTACACTGTTGAGTTCAGTGTGCATTGTTGAGTTCAGGGTACACTGTTGAGTTCGGTGTGCATTGTTGAGTTCAGGGTACACTGTTGAGTTCAGTGTGCATTGTTGAGTTCAGTGTGCACTGTTGAGTTCAGTGTACACTGTTGAGTTCAGTGTGCACTGTTGAGTTCAGTGTACACTGTTGAGTTCAGTGTACACTGTTGAGTTTAGTGTGCACTGTTGAGTTCAGTGTGCATTGTTGAGTTCAGTGTGCACTGTTGAGTTCAGTGTACACTGTTGAGTTCAGTGTACACTGTTGAGTTTAGTGTGCACTGTTGAGTTCAGTGTGCATTGTTGAGTTCAGTGTACACTGTTGAGTTCAGTGTACACTGTTGAGTTCAGTGTACACTGTTGATTTTAGTGTGCACTGTTGAGTTTAGTGTGCATTGTTGAGTTCAGTGTACACTGTTGAGTTTAGTGTGCACTGTTGAATTTAGTGTGCACTGTGGAGTTTAGTGTGCTCTGTTGAGTTTATTGTGCACTGTTGAGTTTATTGTGCACTGTTGAATTTGGTGTGCACTGTTGAGTTCAGTGTGCACTGTTGAGTTCAGTGTGCACTGTTGAGTTAAGTGTGCACTGTTGAGTTCAGTGTGCACTGTTGAGTTTAGTGTTGAGTTTAGTGTGCACTGAGTTCAGTGTGCACTGTTGAGTGTGCTTGTCTTCAGTCAGAGCCCTTAAACTGAACATTAGCTTTTTCAGCCCAAACTCAGTAAAAGAAAATGTGTTTTTTAAATGTAATTTTTAACTTCTGTTGTTCTTCTCATGCCCTGGTTGAACAGCCAATCAGAATGATTTCTCTCAACGACAGGCTTTGTCGCCAATTCAACACACTCAATCGCCCAAAAAGCACAGACGCTAATCCAGCTGGTGCCGACAGAAACACGGCCAACAGACGGCTGACGGTCAGCTTGTGTTTCATGGCCTTTACTCTACAAGAATAGTATTTGAGGGTCACATTATGACTTTATGCCAGTGTCTACATTTACATTACATTTATTCATTTAGCTGACGCTTTTATCCAAAGCAACTTACAATTGCTATATATGTCAGAGGTCACACGCCTCTGGAGCAACTAGGGGTTAAGTGTCTTGCTCAGGGACACATAGGTGTCTCATAGTGGATTCGAACCCGGGTCTCTCACACCAAAGGCATGTGTCTTATCCATTGCGCCATCACCACCCCATGTCTCCAGTATGAGCCCGCGTGGACCCTGTGAGTTGCTAAGCACATTAATAGCTCCAACTTTCCATTAGAGATCCACTATAACTCACTCCAGACGGTGACTAAATGGTATCATTTTGTGACCTTTTTTTGTGCCGGTGCGACTAAAACGATGCACTGATGCTACTACAAAGTTACCCAACTCTCTTTGATTATGCACTGTCACAGAAAGTGCTAACGAGCCTTTAATGAACGAGCACGTTGACGATTTGTTACATTCCTCCATGAATACCGTTGTAAATGTAAACGACAGCACAGTGCTGGCTGTAGTAGAGCGTGCTAACGCAGATCCCACCGGCGCGAGCGCTAGAGCTCTTTTCAGCAAACGCTGTCGTTCTCGCTTGGCATTAGCAAGCAGTTTCCCCACTCTCGCTTCCTCAACTCTCTGATAATCTTCATTTTCATGTAACTCTTGAGTGGGCCTATCGTCTTCCGCGTTATTCTCCTGATTTAAGCCTTCAGTGTGCTCGGGCTCAAACGGAAAAAAGGCTGAACGGCAGACGTGTTAATTTCGCTACTGTCAAAACTTAGCTAGCTAGCCGGTACGTTGGAAAAACAATAAACGAAGCTGCTACAACCGGCTACGACCTATACACGTCACTACCCAGAATGCATTGAGACGTAAATAACTATGAGTGAACGGATGACGCCCACGTTAATCTTATAAGGCCAACATGCTGCACTAGTCGGGGTACCATTTAATAACAAAGATACAATTTAATTAATTATAAAAAATATAAATAAAATTAATTATAATTAAGTATGTAATAATACAATTACATTTTAAAAATATTAAATAACTCGTTTCATGAAATAAGATTTTGGTCATCCCAACCTGTTCACAATTGTGAAAGGTTAGCAAATGTTAACATGATTGATAATAATGTCAATGTTGCAAACATCTTTGTAAGGACGTACACACTGGCACTGGCTAATTATTATTATTATTATTTTATTTAATAAAGGGGAGGGAATGGTCAAAAAGCAGGGAGGGAACCAAGTTTTAAGTTTTTATAAATTAATTTATAAAAAATTGAATTGTAAGTTCTGTCATATTTTTCAGTTACTTTTACTGTTTTGGTTTTTTCCCCATGGTATCGATTCAGTATCGCTATCGAGGTATTTTAGTCTGGTATCGTATCTAAGTGATAATTTTGGTATCGTGACAACACTGCCTTGGGTCAGGAAAAAGCTTTCGACAGGGTGGACCATCATTATTTGTTCAAGACCCTTGAAGCTTTTGGTTTTGGTACACATTTTATTTCTCCTGTCAGTAACTGTACAGTGACAT
Source organism: Siphateles boraxobius (assembly GCF_051911475.1). Lineage (NCBI taxonomy): Eukaryota > Metazoa > Chordata > Actinopteri > Cypriniformes > Leuciscidae > Siphateles > Siphateles boraxobius. Next base: position 2,423,970 of record NW_027508819.1, on the reverse strand, counting down.
TTACAGTATGTTACGAATGAATGGGTCTTTAACTAGGCCTTTCTCTGTGACCAGGGGAACAAGACAAGCGTGTCCTCTGTCTGGTCTTCTGTACTCCTACTGAACCTCTGCTAGTTCTGCTGAGGAAACAGTTGTGTGGTATTGGTGTCCCAGGTTTCCCAGAAGCCCCGGTGAAACTTAGCCTGGCTCCGCCCTCCTACGCACTTCCGCTCAATTTCATTTTCCTTCAGTACTACGTCTGGGATTGCGCTGTAGACTTTGGTTTTCTCCGATCAATTTTTTACCGGGCCAATCAGCGAACAGAGGGAGCGGCTGAGAACGATGACGTTGATGTCGACTCGTGCGTTATTTTGAGTTGTAGTTCAAAATAAGAAAGATGCGAGCGAAGCCATTCGGTCCGTTGTGGCAACGCTGCCGAATATCAAGAAGTTAAAGCCGGAGCAAGAACAATCTTTGCTTAGTTTTGTGTTTATGGCCATCCTCCCACGGAGTTCGGGAAAAGACATATGTCACGACCAAACGTTAGCGATTGGTTATGGCAGATAGAGTGACTCTGGGCAGATCCAATAGTTTTAGACTTCAATAGAATACCCGCCTACAAGGAAGTTAACGCTTGTCAATGGAGCGGTCCCAGACTGTCTGTACAAATGAAATGTACGAGAGTCTGGTAGAACCAGGCTAGGTGAAACTCACTGCGTACACAGATGATGTGACAGTAATAATCAAGAGCACTGATGATGTTACTAAACTTATTTCTAGTTTGAACAAGTTTCAGAATGCTACATCTGCTCGTATTAACTGGGATAAATGTGTGTCCTTGTTTTTGGGAGACTGGGTGGATATAGACCACCTCGACTGCCACAACAATGTAAATGGGTTCAAGGGGGATTTAAAGTACTTGGTGTTTTTTGGGGGACAGCCCAATACACTGAAAATAATTGGGAGGGATTATCAAATCGGGTGATCGGCAGATTACAGAAGTGGCGATGGCTTCTCCCACAGCTCTCTTTCAGAGGAAGGGCTTGATTATCAATAATCTGAGGGAGGTGCTTGATTATCAATAATCAGAGGGAGGTGCTTGATTATCAATAATCTGAGGGAGGTGCTTGATTATCAATAATCTGAGGGAGGTGCTTGATTATCAATAATCTGAGGGAGGTGCTTGATGATCAATAATCAGAGGAAGGGCTTGATTATCAATAATCTGAGGGAGGTGCTTGATTATCAATAATCTGAGGGAGGTGCTTGATTATCAATAATCAGAGGGAGGTGCTTCATTATCAATAATCTGAGGAAGGGCTTGATTATCAATAATCAGAGGAAGGTACTTGATTATCAATAATTTGAGTAAGGGCTTGATTATCAATAATCTGAGGAAGGGCTTGATTATCAATAATCTGAGGAAGGGCTTGATTATCAATAATCTGAGGAAGGGCTTGATTATCAATAATCTGAGGGAGGGCTTGATTATCAATAATCTGAGGAAGGGCTTGATTATCAATAATCTGAGGAAGGTGCTTGATTATCAATAATCTGAGGAAGGTGCTTGATTATCAATAATCCGAGGAAGGGCTTGATTATCAATAATCTGAGGAAGGTGCTTGATTATCAATAATCTAAGGAAGGGCTTGATTATCAATAATCTTAGGAAGGGCTTGATTATCAATAATCTTAGGTAGGGCTTGATTATCAATAATCTGAGGAAGGGCTTGATTATCAATAATCTGAGGGAGGTGCTTGATTATCATTAATCTGAGGAAGGGCTTGATTATCAATAATCTGAGGAAGGGCTTGATTATCAATAATCTGAGGAAGGTGCTTGATTATCAATAATCCGAGGAAGGGCTTGATTATCAATAATCTGAGGAAGGTGCTTGATTATCAATCTGAGGAAGGGCTTGATTATCAATAATCTGAGGGAGGTGCTTGATGATCAATAATCAGAGGAAGGGCTTGATATCAATAATCTGAGGGAGGTGCTTGATTATCAATAATCTGAGGGAGGTGCTTGATTATCAATAATCTGAGGAAGGGCTTGATTATCAATAATCTGAGGGAGGTGCTTGATTATCAATAATCTGAGGGAGGTACTTGATGATCAATAATCAGAGGAATGGCTTGATCATCAATAATCTGAGGGAGGTGCTTGATCATCAATAATCTGAGGGAGGTGCTTGATTATCAATAATCAGAGGGATGTGCTTGATTATCAATAATCAGAGGGAGGTGCTTGATTATCAATAATCTGAGGAAGGGCTTGGTTATCAATAATCTGAGGGAGGTGCTTGATGATCAATAATCTGAGGAAGGGCTTGATTATCAATAATCTGAGGAAGGGCTTGATTATCAATAATCTGAGGAAGGTGCTTGATTATCAATAATCTGAGGAAGGTGCTTGATTATCAATAATCCGAGGAAGGGCTTGATTATCAATAATCTGAGGAAGGTGCTTGATTATCAATAATCTAAGGAAGGGCTTGATTATCAATAATTTTAGGAAGGGCTTGATTATCAATAATCTTAGGTAGGGCTTGATTATCAATAATCTGAGGAAGGGCTTGATTATCAATAATCTGAGGGAGGTGCTTGATTATCATTAATCTGAGGAAGGGCTTGATTATCAATAATCTGAGGAAGGGCTTGATTATCAATAATCTGAGGAAGGTGCTTGATTATCAATAATCCGAGGAAGGGCTTGATTATCAATAATCTGAGGAAGGTGCTTGATTATCAATAATCTTAGGAAGTGCTTGATTATCAATAATCTTAGGAAGTGCTTGATTATCAATAATCTTAGGAAGGGCTTGATTATCAATAATCTTAGGTAGGGCTTGATTATCAATAATCTGAGGAAGGGCTTGATTATCAATAATCTGAGGGAGGTGCTTGATTATCAATAATCTGAGGAAGGGCTTGATTATCAATAATCTGAGGGAGGTGCTTGATCAATAATCTGAGGAAGGGCTTGATTGTCAATAATCTGAGGGAGGTGCTTGATGATCAATAATCTGAGGAAGGGCTCGATTATCAATAATCAGAGGAAGGTGCTTGATTATCAATCTGATGATCAAATAATCTGAGGGAGGTGCTTGATTATCAATAATCTGAGGAAGGGCTTGATTATCAATAATCTGAGGAAGGTGCTTGATGATCAATAATCTGAGGGAGGTGCTTGATTATCAATAAACTGAGGGAGGTGCTTGATTATCAATAATCTGAGGGAGGTGCTTGATTATCAATAATCTGAGGGAGGTGCTTGATTATCAATAATCTGAGGAAGGGCTTGATTATCAATAATCTGAGGAAGGGCTTGATTATCAATAATCTTAGGAAGGGCTTGATTATCAATAATCTTAGGTAGGGCTTGATTATCAATAATCTGAGGAAGGGCTTGATTATCAATAATCTGAGGGAGGTGCTTGATGATCAATAATCTGAGGAAGGGCTTGATATCAATAATCTGAGGGAGGTGCTTGATTATCAATAATCTGAGGAAGGGCTTGATTATCAATAATCTGAGGGAGGTGCTTGATTATCAATAATCTGAGGGAGGTGCTTGATTATCAATAATCTGAGGGAGGTGCTTGATTATCAATAATCAGAGGGAGGTGCTTCATTATCAATAATCTGAGGAAGGGCTTGATTATCAATAATCTGAGGGAGGTGCTTGATTATCAATAATCTGAGGGAGGTGCTTGATTATCAATAATCTGAGGAAGGGCTTGATTATCAATAATCTGAGGAAGGTCCTTGATTATCAATAATCTGAGGGAGGTGCTTGATTATCAATAATCTGAGGAAGGTGCTTGATTATCAATAATCTGAGGGAGGTGCTTGATTATCAATAATCTGAGGAAGGTGCTTGATTATCAATAATCTGAGGAAGGTGCTTGATTATCAATAATGGGGGAATCAAGCACCTCCCTCAGATTATTGATAATCAAGCACCTTCCTCAGATTATTGATAATCAATAATCTGAGGAAGGTGCTTGATTATCAATAATCTGAGGGAGGTGCTTGATTATCAATAATCTGAGGGAGGTGCTTGATTATCAATAATCTGGCTGCCTCAATGCTATGGCACAGAGTAACTGGTTTAAATACTCCTAAGGAGTTGCTTATAGTTATTACCATTCAAAAAACTTTACCTTCCTGTGGCTGAGGGAGGTCAAGGACTAATACATATATAGTCAAAAATACTAGCATTGTCATGCTCCTTTACGATGGGTTACATTTGGGTCGTCTATACTAACAGATTTAGGTGGCATAGGCCTTGATAAAGGAAAAGGCACACTGTTTCTTCCCTTGTTTTTACATATCAGTAATTAAATCATGGAAATATTTAAACTTTTCAAGAACAGAAGATGTGCACTATGAGATTTCTGAACCCTTGTTTTTTAATCCCCTTATAAAACTAACATCTAATTTGTCTTGTTTTGTTCCACATTTTTAATGCTGGAGTTAGTAAAGTTATGGATTTGATTGATTTGACACACTGTCAGTAGAGAACTGTGTTGTCACTTGCTGCACAGGTTACATTAAAATCTCTGAGAACGGTGGATATGATAATCAAGTGTATTAGGGATGCATTAATGTCCTGTATAAACTCAGGCCTGGTAGATGGTTATACACCTCAGAACTCCCCTCAGCTGAAGGAGATCCGTATAGATGGAGGAGTCGGGGTAATATAAACCACACTACATTGTTGAAGGGATATGGGGATTTGGTTTTTCAAAATGTGGTGAAGAAAAATCTTTATTATATTTGTGTTAAATCTGTGCACGTTGGACATTTGTAAAGAAAAAACAGATACTAAATGGAGGGCTAAGATCTCTACTTGTGAAGAAGTACATCCATCATGGAGAGTATTGTATAAAACTCCTTTCTCTAGTTGAAAGTGTTAAACAGAAAAAAACAAATGTAAAAATGTTACCAGAATGTAGGAATAAAATCACACTGTCGGCATATGCAGATGATGTGACTGTGTGTATCAATGGACAAAGTGATATTCAAGCTTTGTTAAATTTGTTGAAAACTTTTTAAAAAATATCTTCTGCTAATATAATCTGGGAAAAAAAAATGAATCTTTTAATAGGGGATTGGAAAAATAATAAACCAAAACTTCCTATGGGCCTGGAGTGGGGAAAAATTGGTTTTAAATATTTAGGAGTTTTTATTGGAGATGAAGTAGTTACACAAAAAACTAGGAGGGTATAATAGAGAAAGTTAAAGCTCGACTTGGGAAATGGAAATGTCTGCTTCCAAAAATGTCATTTAGAGAACGATTGTCCCGCAAAGGTTTATTTCTGTCCAGTGAAGAAGTGATCAGGGGCTGATACATGTGAAAAGTAGAAGAGCTGCTTTTAGATTACAATTTGTGGAAAGACTTTGAATTGTTTCAGATGTTTTTAACTGGAATGCTGTAGCAAGATTGATTTTGAATAGGTTTGGTAATTTTAATTTGGGCAGGACTTTTACTTTTCAAAAAGTGGAAGACTCCAAATCTCTTTACTGGCTTTTAGAAGAACCTTTAATCCACGGGAAGCGTTTGGACTTAATGAACAATTATTTCCTTCCCGGACTAAACAAAGCACTTATTGACAACAAAATAGTGACTCTTGGCCGTTTGCTGGAAGTTGCTGGACTTGCTGGACTACTCGTGTTATAGGTCTACTTCTTCAGAGATGGGAATCTGCTATAAGTGATCAAGAGAGAGTTTTGCTATTTGGACTATAAAAACGAACTGTGTAATCCAGACTCGGAAGAGTGTTTTCCAGGTTTGAGTTCTGCTCTTACGTTGGATGGGTGGATGGGTTTTATCTTGAACGAGCTGATTCTTTAAGTGTTGATTTTTTTTTTCTGTGACAGAAAGCTTTTGTATAAACACTGTGTAAATGTTTTTTTACAAGAAAAAGTTGAATAATAGGATAAATGTTTTTTTCAAGTTGACCAAAAAGATGGGAGATCTACAATGGAGAATTGTTCATGGTGTTGTTGCAGTCAATACTTTTACTTCTGTTTTAAATCCTGAAAACACTGATACGTGTCCTCTTTGTGATGGCAGAGAAACTAATTTTTAAAACTGCTATAGACTTAAACCACTGTTTTCTGTTTTAAAGGTTGTTTTTAAAAAAATCCAATGAGGTATTCTCACAAGAGATTTTCATTTTAGGGTGTAAATATGTCTTAAAGCAAACGTTTGTGTGTCAACTGCTTAATTTTGTGGTGGGACAAGCAAAAATGGCCATCTATTTGAGCAGGAGACACAAAATGAACAGGATGTAGTACAAAACATTGTTGTATTGTTTTCTAACTTGGTACAATCTAGAATCTTAATTGATTTTTATTATTATAAATTTATTGATGATTTGCTTTCCTTTGAAAATATTTGGAGCAGTAATGATGCTCTATGTGCTATTTTTGAAGATGAATGAATTTTCAAACTTTATTGAATTACATTAAAGGGGCCC
>NW_027508819.1:2402500-2412500 GCF_051911475.1 Siphateles boraxobius | reverse complement strand
TAATCGGTCTGCATATCCTGTCTCGACCTGTGTCTTGTTTACAAAACAGTCCTCGGCGAAATGAAGCGAACAAACGGACAATGTTTTACCCACATCAGCTGGAACCTCATTAAAAATAAATTTTAACCATGCATTCCTATTGGAATCCAGAGGAAGCTTATGCAGCGACTGTCTTCTTCCACAACCAGGCACTGCACAATATTTAGTAAACGGCATGTTTACTGCTCGGTAGCTCGATCCGGTTTGTCATCACGGGGTAGGCCTATGTTATTTAGCTATGCGTGTAATGCGCGAATCGGTGGGCGGGGCTAAACCGGCTGTGTTGAAGTAGGCGTTGATTTTCTTCTGCGGGGGTGGTGTTTTATCCTCTTTGACATCATAGTTCCCCAGTTTGAAAAACGAGTCGTTTGCTGAGCCTGGTGTCAATAAAAGCATTTAGTGGACTAACAAGGGCGTTTTCAGTTCTGAAACTTACAGGATATTCTTATAATATGGTGACCTCTTAGATGTCAAAAGCTCAAGGAAAATTTGATTTCTCAGTTCATCACCCCTTTAATGTTCCAGTGAATAATATATTGGACACTGAAAGATATCAATAAAAATCTATTGCAAAATAAAATATTTAACCCAATGTAATATATCAGCCCAATATTTGTATGTGTATGCTTATTAGAGTATTGTTATCTTAGAAACAAATGCTGTTGGAGAGTCAATTGTGAGTAAAGTCTAAAGAGGAATCCTGTTTTCCCATTTATTTTAATATACGTTTGGCTTCCTTCCTTTATAACGTCTCTGGCAAGTGCATCTTACTTACTAGGGTGATTTTGTTGTCAGATAATAAATTAAATGGATCACAAAGCATTCTGGGCAGATATTACTCTGGTTGCCTTTAATCCATTTATTGAAAGATTTTAGCTTTAAGGGAAATTACGCAACATTGCAGATGTGTCTGTTATACGTCCCCGGAGATTCTGACACAACATGAAGCATTTCAAAACATAATGACACAGCATGACTTATTGCAATCATTGCATTTTCAGACAGACTCAAATCTGCCATCTTCTGAAGTAATGAATTGGTTCCAGGCCTTTTTGGCACTTGAAGTGCAAAGCAGTTGTCAAGTGCAAATTGCACAAACATACTTTAATCTGTTATCTCCTGCATCAAAATAAAACAGGTTAACTCCCCCTTCCCTTTCCTGTGTTGTTCTGGGTTAATGAGTCTTACTCCAGACGTACTGTTTCATAGTCTACAGTCTACAGGGTCTCCGGTTCGTCCTGGCTTGTTGTTCATTCTGCATAAACTCCTGTAATACAGAGTGTTTTAGTTCCTGAAGCGCATACCTGGAATGTTTTCGAGATTTTGTCAGAGTTTTCACAAGGAACTTGAATAGGTGGATGTTCTCAGCTCTTATCAAAATAGCCAAGAGTTATCAATCATAATTAAAATGTACATGGCTTCAAGAGATTACCAAAGGTTCTGCCAAACGTTTCAATTCTCTTAACAGTAAGATCAAACCGAACGCATCCATAAATCTTGCATATGTTTATAGCAACCATATTATTTGCAGACGTTCTGTTGGAAACATCTGAAAAGTTGGCTCTTAAAGTCATATTTTAAAACTATAAGAAAGGTGTTTTCTGAAGAAGGTTCTGCTTGCGTCGAGTGTCTGTTCCCTCATCCTCTTCAGCTCTCTGCTTCTTATTTTCCCAGTTTCTCCAGTGATGTTATGTCTGCTCACCAGTTCCTTTTTCTGCAGGTGTCAGCGCATTGTTTGCATGTTATTCCTGGCGGGGGGGGGGGGGGGGGGGGGCTGTATGGATGGAGGGGAAGGAGAATAGGGAGGAAGTGTGTGTTATTGCACATGCTGAAACGCTGGAGACTTTCAGCTTTGACACTGTTAAATGTGTTCATCATATTTCTGCCCTTCCGAAGGATCTGTAACGTTCCAAACTAAAGCAGACGGATATCTCCATTCCCAATGTGAAGCAGAATAGATGAGTGAAAACACATTTCTTGTAGTGTACTTGACACATGTCCATCTGGCTTTACCGTGTTCTGGGTCCAGCACATGCCAGCTGTGAGCAACAGCAATGTGTCTGCCATTGAACCACTACAATAGTTGAACATTGTTCGTCAATATTGTCAGTTATTCAGTGTTTCACTGTCTATTCTAATATATCAGTGATGTTAGTAGTGAGCAGCAAGTAGCAATTCTCCTAGTTTCTCGCAAACAGAGCTATGCAGTACAGCGCCATAAATCACATTAATGTACTGTAAGTTAGCGGGATATGTGTTGCAGAACTAATGCCCGAGAAACAACTCCTGACATCTACAGGTGAATCTCGGAAAATTAGAATATCGTGCAAAAGTTATAATTCTGATGATTATGGCGTACAGCTTATGAAATCCCCAAATTCAAAATCCTAAGAAAATTTGAATATTACATGAAATCAATAAAAAAAAGGATTTTAAATACAGAAATGTCGGCCCTCTGAAAAGTATAATCATGCATATGTATATAGTTATATATACTAAATATATTAGTTTCACCTTTTAATTTGAATTACTGAAATACACAAAATTTTGCACGATATTCTAATTTTTTGAGTTTCACTTGTACACATAGGACCACATTCTGTTATTTCAGTTATTCAGTTATTCACATTCACTGCAATTTACTGTTTCACTATCTTCGTATGTTGGAGAAATTAACTGTCTTTCAAACAGACATTGTTTCAATCACGTGAACTGTGGTTAATAATGGTGATGGAGTAATAACTAATTAATCAGGTAGATCAAATTAATGTTAGATTAGTGCTGTAAATAATGTGAGGACTACTTTACTATTTAACAACGTAATATTGGGTCATAAAAGAAAACACACCACAGGATGCTACTATCCACAGATCACTGGCCATAAAAGATTGAACTTATTTATATAATATAAATTGAAATGATTTGTACAGTCAATGTATTTATAATTATAAACTGAAGGTAGCAACTGAACTTGTGTTTTTAACGTTTTACATTGTGTTTGGCTGCTGCACACCATCGGGGATCAGGGTGGACAGGTTTTTATCACTCCAGCGGGAAACAAAGTGGTGTATTTGTCCAGAAACTGGCTCAAATGAGCACTTCCAGAGAAGGATTAGTCTCTGGATTTGTTTATGAGTAGGATAGGCTTTTCTTGGCTTGCTGATCCTCAAATATCTGGCTCTGAAAGACTAATGTGATTCCTAGATCCCTGAAGATGACAGTGAGCAGCGGCTGTTAGTAGTGCAGGATCTGTGTTCAATCATTAGCGGCTGAGACTGGAATATCTCATGTGTGCTGTATGTTTGCCATGTGTGTGTCAATGTTTTGTGTCTTTGTCTCTTAGATTTATTTGGAAGAGTGAAACATCTTCTTTTGTTAAGAACTAACTGTCTATTCTGTTGAAATCTAATGATGACAAGCTTGTGATCAGCTGTTCTGTGCAGTGAGCTCCTGTGCAGCAGGGTGCAGTATTCTACAGTTTTCCTAAGTGTTATTTTAAAAGACTGTTGTTTTCATATTCCCGTCGATGTGTGATTAATTCGCCATAGCTACCCGTTACAGAAGAATGGACACTCATATTGAGTATATTTAAATATCAAAATGGACTTACCAGCGATGAACCTCCTCCCGGAAACGAGGAATTTGATGGAGTTGTTGGGCTGAGAGGACTTTCCCTTACAGCCCGCGACCCAGAGCCCAACCAGCCACGAGGGAATGGAGGGGATCCCTAACCACACTCCCGCCTCAGAGAGTGAGTTGCTGATGGACCATGGACAGTTTTTGTGTGTGTGTGTTTGAAGAGGATGTTCCCCTGCCCCGCTGCAGTAGTTCTCCTGTGCTCCCAGTATGCCCTCCCAGCCTCCCTCTCCTGCCTCCTCTTCAGACCTCAGCCTGTCCCTCTGAGCAGGTCCCCTGTCTGAATGTACGGATCCCCTGGCTCCGCCTTCAGCCGCTGTTCCTGCCGCTCGACCTCGGCCCGTCGTCCAGGCTCATCCACCTCGCTCCTCCCTCCCTCGGCTACACCAGGGACCATTGACCTTTCGGCTACCTCAATCCTCCAGCTCCACCTAGATCGGATATTGTGAATCTACGCCACGGACTTATGAGCCGTCCCCTATGCTCCGTCTCTCCTTCCCTACGGCTCCGTCTAGCTGCCGCCGGTTCCACCTCGGCCCTCTGCCTCAGGCTTCGACGGGACACATGACGCACCCTGGCTCCACCTCGAGGTCCCTCTGGGGCCTGCGATCTCGCTCTTTACCAGTTGCTCTTAATCTGTGCATCCGGGCTCCTCCACCATCGGCTCCATCGTCCTCCTCCTGCCGCCTGTGCCTCTGTGTCTGTTTCCGCTAGTATCTCTATCATTGACTAGCCCTTCGCCAGCTCCTCGTCCTCCTCCAAAGCATCCTCCCTCCCTCCCTCCTCAGCTGGACCTCACGGCGTGAGGACGTGCCTTTCCAGAGGGTCATGTCACGTTCATGTTCTGTTTCTGTTGCTTATTTTCCTGTTTTCCTGCCTGTTTGAGTTCTCATTAGTCTCCTTAGTTACTGATTGATTAGTTAGTCTGTTCAGCTGTGTCCTGATTACTTCTCTTTGTTTGCCTCATGCATTTATACCCTGAGATGTTGTGTGTTCCTTTGTCCGTTCTCATTTATAAAAGTGGCTGTGTATTCTGCTTCTCTTGAGTTTTCCTAAGTGTTATATTAAAAGACCGTTGTTATCGTACTCCCGTCGTTGTATGCTTCATTCACCACATCTACTCATTACATAGTATTTGTATGTCCATTTTTTGTTTCAATGGCAATGTGATCTGAACAAAACCTGATGATCACGTTCTCTTAGCATGATTTGAGAACGATCTGTCTTTACAAAGTCACATGATCAATGGCACAAATATACTTATTTAATCAGTGACCTAGAAATAGTCCAGAATCTGAAATATTTCTTTGTTTCCAGGTTTAAATGAAAATCCCATATTTTCAAGGTGGTTTCAGACTTTTGGAACCACTGAATATATTGCAAGACTTAAAATCTCAGCAGGCACTAAATAATTAAATCTTTGGGTTCAGCTGACAAAACCTTGACTCAGACTGGGGAGCGGTACTGCAAACTTCTGCAACATACTGTGACAACATCGAAATGTTGCTTTATATTTGTCTATATGCATGTTATTGTGTAGAAAGGAGACTGGTTCAGTTTTAGAGGCAGGGCTCTCTCTCTCTCTCTCTCTCTCTCTCTCTCTCTCTCTCTCTCTCTAACACACATGGGCGTGAGATAAAAAGTTGTGTCCCGGCAAAACAACAGAGTGACAATCACTAGGGGCAGGAAACTGTGCCACCCTTCCAGGTCCGTTTGAGAGAGAGAGAGAGAGAGAGAGAGAGAGAGAGAGAGAGAGAGAGAGAGAGAGAGAGACTGAAGGGAGGGGTCCAGGGCCTTTCAGTGGAGCTGGGAACCAGAGGAGAGAGGAACAGAGCGGATAACACAGCTCAGGTTGCATACTTCAACAAAAGACCCAGAGTCACCTGAAAGAGAGAGAGAGAGAGGCATTCCTGCACCTGAGGTAGAGTGTGCGATCAACAGTATAAGCTTGCTGAGACAGCGAGAGAGAGAGAGAGAGAGAGAGAGAGAGAGAGAAAGGGATAGAGAGAGAGAGAGAGGAAGGGATAGAGAGAGAGAGAGAAAGGGATAGAGAGAGAGAGAGAGAGAGAGAGAGAGAGGCACAGGGAGTGGGTGCCCAAAACCACTGGCGTCGGTTTGCCTCCTCTCTTGGTCTTTAACGGTGTGTGTGTGCATTTAGTCCTGGCGCTGCGTTCATGCAGGATCCGCTCACGTGTGTATGTGTGTGTGTGTGTGTGTGTGTGTGTGTGTGTGTTTAGGATAATGTGGCGCTCTTCCTGAAGGGTTGTGAGGAGTTGGGTTTGAAGGGATCGCAGCTGTTCGATCCTGAAGATCTACAGGACACCTCCACACGCACCAACAAGTAAGATCAACCACTCGTTACATTCTGTGTGTGTGTACGTACGTACGCCTGTGTGCTTGTTTACTTAAAAAACACTGGATTTTGCTAAGACGTTGCTATAATTTCTTATGTCGCAATATGTTATTTGAACAGTGGAGCTCTATAAAAATCCCCAAATATTTTGGTTTCTAGTGCAAAACAAACTCTGTATTAAGATTTTCTCACAAAATCTGATCATTTTACTGTATAGATTTACTTAGATAATATAGATAATTCTGTGAGTATTTTAACCATTGCTTATATATTTTTATACATGTTTATTGGAAAGAGATCGATTATCGAATATCGATTATTGAAAAAATGAGATTCAACGGAGAACAAAACAAGAGATCTTAGTTTGATAAAATATTTCTCTTTATGTTCTTCTCAGAGCAGATCGTCTGAATGCTATTGTATTGACACTAAATTAATGGGGTGATATCATGCACTGGTTATCATTGACTCTTTTTTTTTTTTACAACCATCTTACCCTTTCTCTGACCCTTAGTTCAGAGAGGCATAGTTCACATACATATATGATGCTTTTCAGTTCTCAATGGTAAAAACTAAATAATAGAAAGAGAGACAGATGTGCAGCAATCAGCAATGACTCTGCATGTAATCATTTATAAAGAAAGTGTAGTTCTAAAAAAGTAACAGATGTGAAAATTATTGTTACAAGTTAAATAGATGTAAACAATTAAATGAAGATTTTTACTGCGCAACCTGTGGTAAAAAATTATAGTGGTTGAACAAAATATATTGCCATGGCCAAGTTTATCTGTTTGCCCAACAATTGTCAGTAGCAGGAGCTCCCATTAGTTATCTTCATTACTTTACTGTGTTTGTTTAACAGTGTTGTCTAATAAATTATTAGACAGAACTCTTATGGACACAGACTTACTGAGTGCACTGTTGTTTACAGCGTGTACTTCTTCAAATTGTAGTCAATTCAACAATTTATTATTTGTTAGATTCTACAATTGGATTAAATAATCAAGAAGTTGCTATCTAAAATATAAATCACTTTAAATTAGATTTCAGTTTCAGTTCAAATTATCCATCCATCCATCGATCTTCATCCGCTTATCCGGGGTCGGGTCATGGGGGCAGCAGCTCCAGCAGGGGACCCCAAACTTCTCTTTCCCAAGCCACATTAACCAGCTCTTACTGGGGGATTCCGAGGCGTTTCCAGGCCAGTGTGGAGACATAATCTCTCCACCTAGTCCTGGGTCTTCTCCGAGGTCTCCTCCCAGCTGGACGTGCCTGGAACACCTCCCTAGGGAGGCGTCCAGGAGGTATCCTTACCAGATGCCCAAACCACCTCAACTGCCTCCTTTCGACGCAAAGGAGCAGCGGCTCTACTCTGAGCTCCTCGCGGATGGCTGAGCTTCTCACCCTATCTCTAAGGGAGACCCTAGCCACCCGCCTAAGGAATCCCATTTTGGCTGCTTGTACCCGCGATCTCGTTCTTTCGGTCATGACCCAGCCTTCACGACCATAGGTGAGGGTAGGAACGAAAATTGACCAGTAGATTGAGAGCTTTGCCTTATGGCTCAGCTCTCCTTTCTTCACAATGGTGTGGTAAAGCGAGTGCAATACCGCCCCCGCTGCTCCGATTCTCCGGCCAATCTCCTGCTTCTGTCTCCCCTCACTCGTGAACAAGACCCCAAGGTACTTGTACTCCTTCACTTGGGGTAAGGACTCATTCCCTACCTGCAGTTGGCACTCCACCAGTTCCCTGCTGAGAGCCTTGGCCTCAGATTTAGAGGTGCTAATCCTCATTCTAACCGCTTCACACTCTGCTGCGAACCGATCCAGTGAGAGTTGATGGTCACGGACTGATGATGCCATCAGGACCACATCATCCGCATAAAGCAGTGACGAGATACCAAGCCCACCGAACCGCAACCCCTCCCCACCACGACTACGCCTTGATATCCTGTTCTTGTATATCACAAACAGGATTGGTGACAAAGCGCAGCCCTGGCGAAGGCCAACCCTCACCTGGAAAGAGTCCGACTTACTGCCGAGTACTCAGACACAGCTCTCGCTTTGGATGTACAGAGATTGGATAGCCCTGAGAAGGGACCCCCTCACCCCATTCTCCCGCAGCACCTCCCACGGTATCTCCCGGGGGACCCGGTAATACGCCTTCTCCAGATCTACAAAACACATGTAGACTGGATGGGCATACTCCCAAGCCCACTCCAGGATCCTTGTGAGAGTAAAGAGATGGTCCGTTGTTCCATGGCTAGGATGAAAACCACATTGTTTCTCTTCAATCCGAGGTTCGACTATCGGCCGAATCCTCCTTTACAGCACCTTGGAGTTGACTTTACCAGGGAGGCTGAGAAGTGTGATACCCCTGTAATTTCACACACTCACTGATCCCCCTTTTTGAACACGGGAACCACCACCCCAGTCTGCCACTGCTTGGGCACTGTACCCGACTTGCACGCAATGTTAAAGAGACGTGTCATCCAAGACAGTCCCTCCACACCCAAAGCTTTTAGCATTTCTGGGTGGATCTCATCAATCCCTGGGGCTTAGCCACTGTGGAGTTGTTTGACTACCTCAGTGACTTCCACCAGGGAAATTGATGAGAATCCCCCAACAGCCTCCAACTCTGCCTCTACTATAGAGTGTGTGTCAGTCGGATTTAGGAGTTCCTCAAAGTGTTCCTTCCACCGCACAATTACCTCCCCAGTTGAGGTCAACAGAGTCCCATCTTTACTGTACACAGCTTGGATGGTTCCCTGCTTCCCCCTCCTGAGATGGCGGACAGTTCTCCAGAAGCACTTTGGTGCCGACCGAAAGTCTTCTCCGAACTTCTCCCACATTTGCATCTGCCACAGCAGAGGCTGCAGCCCTTCGGGCCTGTCGGCACCTTGCAACCACCTCCGGAGTCCTCCGAGAGAACAAAACCCGGAAGGCCTCCTTCTTCAGTCGGACGGCTTCCCTGACCACCGTGTCCACCACGGTGTTCGAGGGTTACCGCCCCTTGAGGCACCTAAGACCTTGAGACCACAGCCTCCCACTGCGGCTTCAGCAATAGAAGCTTTGAACATTTGCCCACTCAGGTTCAATGTCCCCAACCTCCCCCGGGATGCCAGAAAAGCTCTGCCGGAGGTGTGAGTTGAAGATCTTGCGGACACGGGCCTCCTCCAGACTTTCCCAGTTCACCCACACTACCCTTTTAGGCTTACCGGGTCTGTCTAGATTCTTCCCCCACCCCCTTACCCAACTCACCATCACATGGTGGTCAGTTGACAGATCCGCCCCTCTCTTCACCCGAGTGTCCAAAACATGTGGCCTCAAATCAGATGAAACGATTACAAAATCGATCTTCGGCCTAGGGTTCTCTGGTACCACGTACACTTATGAGTCTCCTTATGTTCAAACATAGTGTTTGTTATAGAGAATCCCTGACTAGCACAGAAGTCTAACAACAAAAACCCATTCGGGTTCAGATCAGAGGGGCCGTTGCTCCCAATCACACCTCTCCAGGTATCTCCATCATTGCCCACATGCTTGTTGAAGTCTCACAAACCTCTCCACCACGGTAAGGTGATGGTTCCCGGAGAGGAGTTCAAATTATGATTTATGATAAATCAAGTGATTTATTTTTAAATTATTTATTTTTAATTTAGTAAAGTAATATTGTCAGCGCATGATCACAAAGGATAACAAAATGAGTCTTTAATACGAAACTCAACATGTAGAAGCTCAGGAAATAACCAGGCTTTAACAAACAATACTAGACAATGAAACAAAGGAAACTGAGGGCTTAAATACAAGAGAGTAATCAACTGAACACAAACAGGTGTGTAGAACTAATTAACAACCGAGAAAACTAACTAGGGAACACAGGCAATCCAAAACAGAAACTGAACCAAACAGAAATATATAATAAATATACATTTAATTGCAGCCTGTGTTATTTATGAAAGCTTGTTTTAGCCA